>NC_057799.1:218233471-218257247 GCF_018294505.1 Triticum aestivum
CCCCTGAAAATCGACTGACCCAAAAGTCGATTCAGTCGACTGAAGTGTAGCTAAATCGGAGCAGCATCACAAGCAAGAGCAAGCCAAGAGCAGCAGCGCGAGCGTGAGCAAGAGCAGACCAGGCAGGGGACCGAGAGCAAGAGCAGAGCAGCAGCGCGAGCGAGAGCTAAAGCAGCAGCAGCTCCTACTGATGTGCACGTCGCCGCCGAGGGAGCGACGCCATGGAGGAAGTGGCCGGTGACGCCGCCGTGGATGGAGCCGCGCCGTGTCGGCTCGAGACCGAGCGCCGGCAGCACCGTGAGATCGAATCAAGAAGAAAATGCGGCGATTAGTGTACAACCTCTTTGGTGGCGCTGATTAGGCCGCAGCTTCATCCGAGGAAACGGTGATGATGATGCTCTTCCGGTGGTGCAGGTGAAGACGGCGGTGTGGGAATGGAGGTGGCGCGAAAGACGAGGGGAACGTCGGGTAGCTCCTTGGAGGTGGAGGATGGGGTGGCTGAACCGGCGGGATGACCAGATCAACGACGGATCCTCATCCGGTATGGTGGATGAGGGACGTCGAGGTGTTGCTGTGGACGACGTTGTCGGGGAAGAGGCTCCGGCTGGATGGCGGACAGAGGAGGGTGTGGGGCTTCGCGGGTTTTCCCGTCCTCGGTGTACGAATGGGTGGGCGGATGGGATGGGAGTGGGGAACCATGGCTTAGGGACACGCTTGTCCGAAATGTGGGGTAAGTTATGAAAGTACCCCCACCGATTTGAGGCGGTTCATTTGGTTGAGGGGGTATCACGGGCATTTCGCGTGTCGGGATTTCACAGGAGGTGGGAGTTTTCGCGCGTGTTGTAATTTTGGAATAGCAAGGCGCGGGTTGAGATGGAGGGTGTTGTCGGAGCACAACGAGACAAAGATATATCTTAAATATTTCGGGCTAACAAGGCGCGGGTTGAAATTTCCGGACAAGCCTAACTTGTACTGTACCAAATCAATTCGCACTTGTAATGTCATTCAACACTTTGAATTCATGTTATGTTCAATTAAAATATTTCGCTACGTGTATAATGCATGCAACCTACTACTCAAATGAACGTTATGGTGCATTCCAAACGTATATACTACCGCTTCAATATGAACTAAATTTGAATTCGTTTCTCTATTTGAATAAGATCTACAATAATGATTGTTGTGAAGTCAAAGCATTTGAATTTGTTTCTCTATTTTAATCAGATCTACAATCATCATTATTGTCAAGTTAAACCATCATTTGTGTATTATCTTCCAAGCACACCACAAGATTAGTCTCGAGTTACATATGTACTATGTGTACTATATGAACTCGAACTCAATTTTTTGAATCCACTTTATGTTGATTTCAAATCACAATACATTTCAAGCTCTAGCTAGATCTTCATAATCTAAACCATGTCTCATATGTATAATGTGTTTATCACATTATGTATGGTGCCCCGCCCCCTACGCCTACAAGTATTTAGATGTGAGTTGCAAACACCACACATTACCACAAATTCAAATAAAATGTGAGAATGTTCGATATATAGTATTGTTTAGATTGTTCGATATTTAGTTGTAAGCTGCAAACGCCACACATTATCACAAATTCAAATAAAATGTGGGATTGTTCAATGTATATTATGGTTTAGATTGTTCGACATTTAGCTATGAGTTGCAAACGCCATACATTATCACATTATGGTATAACATGTGAAAAACCACAACACGCGTATCACCACTATATTCATGCATGCATATGTTTAAAACACTATGATCTCCTATTCAAATATATGAATCCACTTTCATATCAAATTATGATCTTTGTTAGTCTCTTACACCCACACAATCCTCTAACCTTTGTAGCTACCACTAACTTTCTCTCGTGCATGCACACGCCCTCCTCGCCCTCCCCCTCCCTCAGCATTCTATCCATCACACAGATTCATTTTTTTTCTTTAGGTCGTTCTCCCACAGTCTCCACAACTCCTTTCCGACACACACCGGTCGATAAACCTCTCCAGCGATGTCTGCCTACAACATACACACGCACCTTCAATCTCCTCCTTTATGTGTCCTTGCCCTGTGTCTCTCATACGGTCCCACACAAGTGTAATCTCTCGCCCCTCTTTTCATCGATCTCACAACCGCACACTCCTTCCCCTATCTAGCTAGTAGCTGGACCTCTCGCACCACCTCCTAGCTCCATTCTCTTTGTCTATCCGTCTCGTCGGGCCTTATTTGCCTCTAACAAATGGACGCACACCGACCGATCTCCCGCAATACATATAGCTAGCTAGGTCCTTATAACTCGTTTTTCCCCATGCGTCGATCGATCTACCTCATTAGTTATGTCTCTCCCTTCCTCCGACAAACAACAATTGATCTACCGATCTAGTTAGGTTTGCTTACCAAACACATGGTTCCCCTTCATCATCCATGGATGCGTCCCGACAGATCTATCAGGCACAGGCACACACAGAAACACATCCCCGCTCTTATTGATAATATTGCAGTTCCACCCTCAGTTTGTCTAGTATGCCTCTCCCACCATCTTCGAGAAGCAACTCCATCACCCATCCAGCACTATACCCCTCTTCCTCCCTCTCTCTCTCCTCTCTCTCTCTCTGTCCCATCCTATTTCCCGTCCTTCAGTTATGTATGGATGTCGACCGATCTCCCTCGAGCCATAGTTGGGTCTCTCCTTCTCAACACATATACGAGTCGTTCTACCTCTATAGTTAGGCCTCTGCCTACCCCTCCCCTCACCCCCCTCCCACACACACCGATACATCGAGCGCTCTAGTCATGTCTCCCTGCCACACACAAACTTGACCTGTGCCCTCTGACGTTATGGTAGGTCAGTCGCCCTATATCTTTGACTTGCACACACACACAATTTCGATGGCTCTCTTCATCGATCTCGCACCCACCCACTTGATCCTCTCTTCGACTCTATCAATATCTATGACCCCTCCCTCTCTTCTCGTGGACTGCCGGCCCTCTATATATGATATGGATAGGCCTCCATTTCACACACATTGCATGCAAAATTTTGTTTGAGATGTCATCGACACATATTCCCACAAATACATTCACAAAATCACCCCCCAAAACAAAAAACACTCATGAACGCACAAGCCATTTGTCTAGGTTTGTATCTCTCACACACACCCACATAGGTGGGGGACGTGCGCGAAGAGAAGAGGTGCACGCATGGCGCACGTACTCCCGTCTCTTTCCCAACCACACCCGTGCGGGTACACGGTGGAGCTCATTTATGTACGAAAAGGCAGCCCACGTGGTAATTTGACACGTGTAATGGTTGTCCACTTGATGGAGGGAGGATCGTCTACCACGGGTGAACAAACAAATTGCGACTTGACACGTTATGTTAAAAAACAGGCAAACCATGTGGGGCCAACCTTAGAGGCAAGGCTCTATACACTGGAGTACTTTTGATGTGTCCCGTCAACTCGTAGAACGAGGAGAAGCTTGCTTAGTACACCGTCTCCCCCGCCCATGGGTGCGGTGGCTCGCTGGATGAGGTGAAGCTTGCATACTACTAGTAGTACTGTACGCCTTACGCCCGCTCCCTCACCCACGCGCACGGTGGCTCGCAGGACAAGGAGCAAATTTTACTACTCCCTCCGTTTACTCCTTGTCCCTACTACCTTGGTTAGAGTGATTATCGTATTGTTTGGAATATATATGTCCTTTAGTAGATTTCAATATGAACTACTAGTACATACTCCAAACACTGATGTATATAGACATATTTTAGAGTGTAGATTCACTCATTTTGCTCCGTATGTAGTCCATATTGAGGCCCTGTTTGGTTCATAAGTCCTAGGACATGTTCTAGTCCCAACTAAAAAGTCCCTACTGCTTAAAAAGTCCCTCCCTGTTTGTTTTCAGGGACTAAAAAGTCCCTAGTCCCTCCCTAGAGATTATTGAATGACCATGTTACCCCCAGTATACAGAAAAATAACAACCAAACAACACCATGGGGCGGCGGGGCAATGGGTGCAGGGAGGGGCATTGTTGGAAAAGTCCCAAAAAAGCTTCTCCTTGAGAGTCTTCTTCACTAAGTCCCAAAAAGCAAGTTTTTGTTGGGTAACGTAGTAATTTCAAAAAAAAATTCTACGCACACGCAAGATCATGGTGATGCATAGCAACGAGAGGGGAGAGTGTTGTCCACGTACCCTCGTAGACCGAAAGCGGAAGCGTTAACACAACGCGGTTGATGTAGTCGTACGTCTTCACGATCCGACCGATCAAGTACCGAACGCACGGCACCTCCGAGTTCAGCACACGTTCAGCTCGATGACGTCCCTCGAACTTCGATCCAGCCGAGTGTTGAGGGAGAGTTTCGTCAGCATGACGGCGTGGTGACAATGTTGATGTTCTACCGACGCAGGGCTTCGCCTAAGCACCGCTACGATATTATCGAGGTGTAATATGGTGGAGGGGGGCACCGCACACGGCTAAGAGATCAATGATCAATTGTGTGTCTAGAGGTTCCCCCTGCCCCCGTATATAAAGGAGCAAGGGGGGTTCGGCCGGCCAAGGGGAGAGGCGTGCCAGGAGGAGTCCTACTCCTACCGGGAGTAGGACTCCCCCTTTTCCATGTTGGACTAGGAGAGAGAGGGGGAAGAGGTGGAGGGGAGGAAGGAAAGGGGGGGCGCCGCCCCCCTCTCCTTGCCCTATTCGGATTGGGGGCGAGGGGCGTGCGGCCCTTCCCTGGCCTCCTCTCCTCTCTTCCACCTAGGCCCACTAAGGCCCATTAAGTTACCGGGGGGTTCCGGTAACCTCCCAGTACTCCGGAAAAATCCCGATTTCACCCGGAACACTTCCGATGTCCAAACATAGGCTTCCAATATATCAATCTTTATGTCTCAACCATTTTGAGACTCCTCGTCATGTCTGTGATCACATCCGGGACTCCGAACAACCTTTGGTACATCAAAACATATAAACTCATAATATAACTATCATCGTAACGTTAAGCGTGCGGACCCTACAGGTTCGAGAACTATGTAGACATGACCGAGACACCTCTCCGGTCAATAACCAATAGCGGAACCTGGATGCTCATATTGGTTCCCACATATTCTACGAAGATCTTTATCGGTCAGACCGCATAACAACATACGTTGTTCCCTTTGTCATCGGTATGTTACTTGCCCGAGATTCGATCGTTGGTATCTCGATACCTAGTTCAATCTCATTACCGGAAAGTCTCTTTACTCGTTCCGTAATACATCATCCCACAACTAAATCATTAGTGACAATGCTTGCAAGGCTTATAGTGATGTGTATTATTGAGTGGGCCCAGAGATACCTCTCCGACAATCGGAGTGACAAATCCTAATCTCGAAATACGCCAACCCAACAAGTACCTTTGGAGACACCTGTAGAGCACCTTTATAATCACCCAGTTACATTGTGACGTTTGGTAGCACACAAAGTGTTCCTCCGGTAAACGGGAGTTGCATAATCTCATAGTCATAGGAACATGTATAAGTCAAGAAGAAAGCAATAGCAACATACTAAACGATCGAGTGCTAAGCTAACGGAATGGGTCAAGTCAATCACATCATTCTCCTAATGATGTGATCCCGTTAATCAAATGAGAACTCATGTCTATGGCTAGGAAACATAACCATCTTTGATCAATGAGCTAGTCAAGTAGAGGCATACTAGTGACACTCTGTTTGTCTATGTATTCACACATGTATTATGTTTCCGGTTAATACAATTCTAGCATGAATAATAAACATTTATCATGATATAAGGAAATAAATAATAACTTTATTATTGCCTCTAGGGCATATTTCCTTCACTCTCCCACTTGCACTAGAGTCAATAATCTAGATTACACAGTAATGATTCTTACACCCATGGAGTCGTGGTGCTGATCATGTTTTGCTCGTGGAAGAGGCTTAGTCAACGGGTCTGCAACATTCAGATCCGTATGTATCTTGCAAATTTCTATGTCTCCCACCTGGACTAAATCCCGGATGGAATTGAAGCGTCTTTTGATGTGCTTGGTTCTCTTGTGAAATCTGGATTCCTTTGCTAAGGCAATTGCACCAGTATTGTCACAAAAGATTTTCATTGGTCTCGATGCACTAGGTATGACACCTAGATCGGATATGAACTCCTTCATCCAGACTCCTTCATTTGCTGCTTCCGAAGCAGCTATGTACTCCGCTTCACACGTAGATCCCGCCACGACACTTTGCTTAGAACTGCACCAACTGACAGCTCCACCGTTCAATGTAAACACGTATCCGGTTTGCGATTTAGAATCGTCCGGATCAGTGTCAAAGCTTGCATCAACGTAACCATTTACGATGAGCTCTTTGTCACCTCCATAAACGAGAAACATATCCTTAGTCCTTTTCAGGTATTTCAGGATGTTCTTGACCGCTGTCCAGTGATCCACTCCTGGATTACTTTGGTACCTCCCTGCTAAACTTATAGCAAGGCACACATCAGGTCTGGTACACAGCATTGCATACATGATAGAGCCTATGGCTGAAGCATAGGGAACATCTTTCATCTTCTCTCTATCTTCTACAGTGGTCGGGTATTGAGTCTTACTCAATCTCACACCTTGTAGTACAGGCAAGAACCCTTTCTTTGCTTGATCCATTTTGAACTTCTTCAAAACTTTGCCAAGCTTTGTGCTTTGTGAAAGTCCAATTAAGCGTCTTGATCTATCTCTATAGATCATGATGCCTAATATATATGCAGCTTCACCGAGGTCTTTCATTGAAAAACTCTTATTCAAGTATCCCTTTATGCTATCCAGAAATTCTATATCATTTCCAATTAGCAATATGTCATCCACATATAATATCAGAAATGCTACTGAGCTCCCACTCACTTTCTTGTAAATACAGGCTTCTCCGAAAGTCTGTATAAAACCAAATGCTTTGATCACACTATCAAAGCGTTTATTCCAACTCCGAGAGGCTTGCACCAGTCCATAAATGGATCGCTGGAGCTTGCACACTTTGTTAGCTCCCTTTGGATCGACAAAACCTTCCGGTTGCATCATATACAACTCTTCTTCCAGAAATCCATTCAGGAATGCAGTTTTGACATCCATTTGCCAAATTTCATAATCATAAAATGCGGCAATTGCTAACATGATTCAGACAGACTTGAGCATCGCTACGGGTGAGAAGGTCTCATCGTAGTCAATCCCTTGAACTTGTCGAAAACCTTTCGCAAAAAGTCGAGCTTTATAGACAGTAACATTACCGTCAGCGTCAGTCTTATTCTTGAAGATCCATTTATTTTCAATAGATTGCCGATCATCGGGCAAGTCAACCAAAGTCCATACTTTGTTCTCATACATGGGTCCCATCTCGGATTTCATGGCCTCAAGTCATTTTTCGGAATCTAGGCTCACCATCGCTTCTTCATAGTTCGTAGGTTCGTCATGGTCTAGTAACATAACCTCCAGAACAGGATTACCATACCACTCTGGTGCGGATCTTAATCTAGTTGACCTACAAGGTTCAGTAATAACTTGATCTGAAGTTTCATGATCATTATCATTAACTTCCTCACTAATTGGTGTAGGTGTCGCAGAAATTGGTTTCTGTGATGATCTACTTTCCAATAAGGGAGCAGGTACAGTTACCTCATCAAGTTCTACTTTCCTCCCACTCACTTCTTTCGAGAGAAACTCCTTCTCTAGAAAGGATCCATTCTTAGCAACGAATGTCTTGCCTTCGGATCTGTGATAGAAGGTGTACCCAACAGTCTCCTTTGGGTATCCTATGAATACACATTTCTCCGATTTAGGTTTGAGCTTATCAGGTTGAAGTTTCTTCACATAAGCATCGCAACCCCAAACTTTAAGAAACGACAACTTTGGTTTCTTGCCAAAACATAGTTCATAACGCGTCGTCTCAACGGATTTTGATGGTGCCCTATTTAGAGTGAATGCAGCCGTCTCTAAAGCATAATCCCAAAACGATAACTGTAAATCAGTAAGAGACATCATAGATCGCACCATATCTAGTAAAGTACGATTACGACGTTCGGACACACCATTACGCTGTGGTGTTCCGGGTGGCGTGAGTTACGAAACTATTCCGCATTGTTTCAAATGTAGGCCAAACTCGTAACTCAAATATTCTCCTCCACGATCTGATCGTAGAAACTTTATTTTCTAGTTACGATGATTTTCAACTTCGCTCTGAAATTCTTTGAACTTTTCAAATGTTTCAGACTTATGTTTCATTAAGTAGATATACCCATATCTGCTCAAATCATTTGTGAAGGTTAGAAAATAACGATATCCGCTACGAGCCTCAATATTCATTGGACCACATACATCTGTATGTATGATTTCCAATAAATCAGTTGCTCTCTCCATAGTTCCGGAGAACGGTGTTTTAGTCATCTTGCCCATGAGACACGGTTCGCAAGTACCAAGTGATTCATAATCAAGTGATTCCAAAAGTCCATCATTATGGAGTTTCTTCATGCGCTTTACACCGATATGACCTAAACGGCAGTGCCACAAATAAGTTGCACTATCATTATCAACTCTGCATCTTTTGTCTTCGACATTATGAATATGTGTGTCACTACTACCGAGATTCATTAAAAATAGACCACTCTTCAAGGGTGCATGACCATAAAAGATATTACTGATATAAATAGAACAACCATTATTCTCTGATTTAAATGAATAATCGTCTCGCATCAAACAAGATCCAGATATAATGTTCATGCTCAACACTGGCACCAAATAACAATTATTTAGGTCTAATACTAATCCCGAAGGTAGATGTAGAGGTAGCGTGCCGACGGCGATCACATCGACTTTGGAACCGTTTCCCACGCGCATCGTCACCTCGTCCTTGGCCAGTGTTCGCTTAATCTGTAGTCCCTGTTTCGAGTTGCAAATATTAGCAACAGAACTAGTATCAAATACCCAGGTGCTACTGCGAGCTCTGGTAAGGTACACATCAATAACAAGTATATCACATATACCTTTGTTCACCTTGCCATCCTTCTTATCCGCCAAATACTTGGGGCAGTTCCGCTTCCAGTGACCAGTCTGCTTGCAGTAGAAGCACTCAGTCTCAGGCTTAGGTCCAGATTTGGGTTTCTTCTCCTGAACAGCAACTTGCTTGCTGTTCTTCTTGAAGTTCCCCTTCTTCTTCCCTTTGCCCTTTTTCTTGAAACTAGTGGTCTTATGGACCATCAACACTTGATGCTCCTTTTTGATTTCTACCTCCGCTGCCTTTAGCATTGCGAAGAGCTCGGGATTTGTCTTATTCATCCCTTGCATGTTATAGTTCATCACGAAGCTCTTGTAGCTTGGTGGCAGTGATTGAAGAATTATGTCAATGATGCTATCATCCGGAAGATTAACTCCCAGTTGAATCAAGTGATTATTATACCCGGACATTTTGAGTATATGCTCACTGACAGGACTATTCTCTTCCATCTTGCAGCTGTAGAACTTATTGGAGACTTCATATCTCTCAATCCAGGCATTTTCTTGAAATATTAACTTCAACTCCTGGAACATCTCATATGCTCCATGACGTTCAAAACGTCGTTGAAGACCCGGTTCTAAGCCGTAAAGCATGGCACACTGAACTATTGAGTAGTCATCAGCTTTGCTCTGCCAGACGTTCATAACTTCTGGTGTTGCTCTTGCAGCAGGCCTGGCACCCAGCGGTGCTTCCAGGACGTAATTCTTCTATGCAGCAATGAGGATAATCCTCAAGTTACGGACCCAGTCCGTGTAATTGCTACCATCATCTTTCAACTTTGCTTTCTCAAGGAACGCATTAAAATTCAACGGAACAACAGCACGGGCCATCTATCTACAATTAACATAGACAAGCAAGATACTATCAGGTACTAAGTTCATGATAAATTTAAGTTCTTTTAATCATATTACTTAAGAACTCCCACTTAGATAGACATCCCTCTAATCATCTAAGTGATTACGTGATCCAAATCAACTAAACCATAACCGATCATCACATGAAATGGAGTAGTTTTCAATGGTGAACATCACTATGTTGATCATATCTACTATATGATTCACGCTCGACATTTCAGTCTCAGTGTTCCGAGGCCATATCTGCATATGCTAGGCTCGTCAAGTTTAACATGAGTATTCTGCGTGTGCAAAACTGGCTTGCACCCGTTGTAGATGGACGTAGAGCTTATCACACCCGATCATCACGTGGTGTCTGGGCACGACGAACTTTGGCAACGGTGCATACTCAGGGAGAACACTTTTATCTTGAAATTTTAGTGAGAGATCATCTTATAATGCTACCATCAATCAAAGCAAGATAAGATGCATAAAAGATAAACATCACATGCAATCAATATAAGTGATATGATATGGCCATCATCATCTTGTGCTTGTGATCTCCATCTCCGAAGCACCGTCATGATCACCATCGTCACCGGTGCGACACCTTGATCTCCATCGTAGCATCGTTGTCGTCTCGCCAACTATTGCTTTTACGACTATCGCTACTGCTTACTGATAAAGTAAAACAATTACATGGTGATTGCATTGCATACAATAAAGCGACAACCATATGGCTCCTGCTAGTTGCCGATAACTCGGTTACAAAACATGATCATCTCATACAATAAAATATAGCATCATGTCTTGACCATATCACATCACAACATGCCCTGCAAAAAAAAGTTAGACGTCCTCTACTTTGTTATTGCAAGTTTTACGTGGCTGCTACGGGCTTAGCAAGAACTTTTCTTACCTACACATCAAAACCACAACGATAGTTTGTCAAGTTGGTGCTGTTTTAACCTTCGCAAGGACCGGGCATAGCCACACTCGGTTCAACTAAAGTGAGAGAGACAGACACCCACCAGTCACCTTTAAGCAACGAGTGCTCGCAACGGTGAAACCAGTCTCGTGTAAGCGTACGTGTAATGTCGGTCCGGGCCGCTTCATCTCACAATACCGCTGAACCAAAATATGACATGCTGGTAAGCAGTATGACTTATATCGCCCACAACTCACTTGTGTTCTACTCGTGCATATAACATCAACGCATAAAACCAGGCTCGGATGCCACTGTTGGGTAACGTAGTAATTTCAAAAAATTCTACGCACACGCAAGATCATGGTGATGCGTAGCAACGAGAGGGGAGAGTGTTATCCACGTACCCTCGTAGACCGAAAGCGGAAGCGTTAACACAACGCGGTTGATGTAGTCGTACGTCTTCACAATCCGACCGATCAAGTACCGAACGCACGGCACCTCCGAGTTCAGCACACGTTCAGCTGGATGACGTCCCTCGAACTCCGATCCAGCCGAGTGTTGAGGGAGAGTTTCGTCAGCATGACGGCGTGGTGACAATGTTGATGTTCTACCGACGCAGGGCTTCTCCTAAGCACCGCTACGATATTATCGAGGTGTAATATGGTGGAGGGGGGCACCGCACACGGCTAAGAGATCAATGATCAATTGTGTGTCTAAAGGTGCCCCCCTGCCGCCGTATATAAAGGAGCAAGGGGGGGGTTCGGCCGGCCAAGGGGAGAGGCGCGCCAGGAGGAGTCCTACTCCTACCGGGAGTAGGACTCCCCCCTTTTCCATGTTGGACTAGGAGAGAGAGGGGGAAGAGGTGGAGGGGAGGAAGGAAAGGGGGGCGCCGCCCCCCTCTCCTTGCCCTATTCGGATTGGGGGGAGGGCTGTGCGGCCCTGCCCTGGCCTCCTCTCCTCTCTTCCACCTAGGCCCACTAAGGCCCATTAAGTTACCGGGGGGTTCCGGTAACTTCCCGGTACTCCGGAAAAATCCCGATTTCACCCGGAACACTTCCGATGTCCAAACATAGGCTTCCAATATATCAATCTTTATGTCTCGACCATTTCGAGACTCCTCGTCATGTCCGTGATCACATCCGAGACTCCGAACAACCTTCGGTACATCAAAAAATATAAACTCATAATATAACTGTCATCGTAACGTTAAGCGTGCGGACCCTACGGGTTCGAGAACTATGTAGACATGACCGAGACACCTCTCCGGTCAATAACCAATAGCGGAACCTGGATGCTCATATTGGTTCCCACATATTCTACGAAGATCTTTATTGGTCAGACCGCATAACAACATACGTTGTTCCCTTTGTCATCGGTATGTTACTTGCCCGAGATTCGATCGTCGGTATCTCGATACCTAGTTCAAAATTGTTACCGGCAAGTCTCTTAACTCGTTCCGTAATACATCATCCCGCAACTAACTCATCACTGACAATGCTTGCAAGGCTTATAGTGATGTGTATTACTGAGTGGGCCCAGAGATACCTCTCCGACAATCGGAGTGACAAATCCTAATCTCGAAATACGCCAACCCAACAAGTACCTTTGGAGACACCTGTAGAGCACCTTTATAATCACCCAGTTACGTTGTGACATTTGGTAGCACACAAAGTGTTCCTCCGGTAAACGGGAGTTGCATAATCTCATAGTCATAGGAACATGTATAAGTCATGAAGAAAGCAATAGCAACATATTAAACGATCGAGTGCTAAGCTAACGGAATGGGTCAAGTCAATCACATCATTCTCCTAATGATGTGATCCCGTTAATCAAATGACAACTCATGTCTATGGCTAGGAAACATAACCATCTTTGATCAACAAGCTAGTCAAGTAGAGGCATACTAGTGACACTCTGTTTGTCTATGTATTCACACATGTATTATGTTTCCGGTTAATACAATTGTAGCATGAATAATAAACATTTATCATGATATAAGGAAATAAATAATAACTTTATTATTGCCTCTAGGGTATATTTCCTTCAGTTTTAGTCCCTAGTAGTCCCTCCTGTTTGGTTAAAAAGTCTCTAAGAGGGACATTTTCTAGTCCCTACACTAAAAAGTTCCTAGAAACAAACACCCCCTGCATAAAGTTGAGACACTTATTTTGGAACGGAGGGAGTACATTGCTATCATCTGTCAATCATTGAGATGCAATAGCATACATGTTAGTCTCCTTTGTATTTGATGAAATGTTGCAACGGACAACCTTGGACGCAAGATACATGTAACAGAAGCTGGAAGCTTCGTAGCATTGTACTATCTCGCCGATAAATTACAGTACGTACTATACTAGTACTTCCTCCGTTCCTAAATATAAGTCTTTGTAGAGATTTCACCATGAACCACATACGGATGTATATAGATGCATTTTAAGTGTAGATTCATTCATTTTGTTCCGTATGTAGTCCACCTAGTGGAATCTCTACAAAGACTTATATTTGGGAACGGAGGGAGTACTATGTAAAGAGTTAGGTGTCGCACGGCGTCCAGAAAATATGATGATAGTGTGAGGTGGGCAATGTAATCACTGAGCTTGCGTGTTTTCGATGCTCTTGCACTCCTCCGCCGTAAGAATGGAGGAAATTGTAATCTAGTAGTACCTCCTTTCGCCGAAAGCGTGGGACATCCAGCAGTCCTACCACCTCAGTAATAATGACCAACGAGCCCTCAAATCACATAGACCCAGCAGTAAGTTGGACGGACGAAGCAACCATCACTCTTGAATCCGCTTCTCCCTTCAACGCAGGCGCCAATGAGAGGTCGCGTCCGCTCTGCCCGGGCATTTATGCGGCACCGATTCTTTGGAGCGGCGTTGACCATTTCGGGCAGGAAGCACGCGCGCGCGATGGAGGGGCTTTGGGTGGGCCAGGCTGGTCAGGAGCGGGCGTGGCAGCTGTCCGCCTGTCCCTACCGGACGCCCGGAAACGAGAGGATGCATCGACTCTCGCGGCTAAAATCGTACACTACACACCATCTCTCTGTAGGAGTAGGTCGATCTGTCGCTCTCTCTAACACACATGCTGTTAAACACAAAAACACACACGCACATGCACACACAGGTTCATAGAATAGGAAAATCGTGCGAGTGCGAAGCCACAGGAAGTGAGATACAAATGGAGTACATACAAGAAGAGAAGAGGTGAGGAATATTCAATCAAACCTGGACTGAGGAGTAGTACTCCCTCCGTCTAGGTGTTAAGTCATCTTACGGAAATCAGATATTCCCAAAATGTTTAGGCCCGTCCATTAACTTTGCATCTCAATCCCCTCCTGGCCTCGTTGCTAGCGAGCGTTGTTACTTAGGGAGCGTTTGGATCCTTAGCAAGAACAGCTTATAGCATAGCCGGGCAAGGTTAGGCGTTTGGAACTGTTAAAATATGTTAGCTTTTGTGGGCCAGCTAGCTTGGGTGGGCTAGAAAAACCTTGCTAGCTTAGGAGAGCCAGATCGGCTCGCTTCTGATGGCAAACTTCGCGTATTAGTAACATAGACTAGTAACATATGCATGTTACTAGCCAAGTTACTCACCACTATGACCAGCCTAGGCAATGTAACCAAACGCTCCTTACTCTGCCTTGTTATCTCCCCCGGAAACCCAATGCATGGAGCACAACTACGCGTTGATCAGTCAAGAAATCAATGTCGGCTTGTATGCGAGTTAATACGTGGCCCGGCATGGTAGCTAAAACGGCATCTCTTAGTTGTTTAGATTAATTGTTGCGTTTAGAGACAGAAATCAGGGCTTTGATTGGAGGAATGACTGGTCAAGTTTCTCCTTCTCCTCCAATCTGCTTGCACCTTGGTCCCGCTGCACCTTCTAACGTGACTTATTACACCTAGATGGAGGGAGTCGTACGAGATACGATGGCACACTGACTTAGGTCGAATACAAGTGCCCAAAATTGTGTGCATGTTATAATAAGGACTCACTTAAAATAGTACGTGAGCGAACAGAGGGATCAATTGGACAGTGTTCCCGAGCAGTAGAGAGATGTGTGAGGTAAGATACACCGCTGGCGCCTTTAATTTTTCTTATTAATTTGTTTGTTTCACCCTCTAACTGGTGGGACCCAACGTACTACGTGGAGAGAGGTAAGGTGACTAAGGCTGCATTATTTCTACACCACTATGGATAGTCTTACCACCAAAGCCACATGACACGAGTATGATTTAAATCCCAATGACTCCCACACAAAAAAAACACGGCATGCTTGTCACACGAATGCAGGAATGTTTAAAAGGTTATTTTCCTCTCGTTGAACATAACGGGAGGGTTGTGTAGCTGGTTAGTGAGTTCACTCATCAAACTTGAGGTCTCGGGTTCGATAACTACACTTGAGCATAATTCGTGCCAGGAGGATTCTTTGACTGGTCAAAATGGATGGATACGGAGCTATGCGATCTCGTAGTGACCGTATAATCACCTCATCACGTATAAGTTGCAGCCTCGGAGCTTGTTTTCTAGGGTTTGCACTCTTCACACTCTCTCCAGTATATATATACACGTTGGAGCCTAAGTGCTTGTAGTTGCTCTCTTCACACTCTCCAGATCTAAACAAGACTTCGTTGGCCTCTCTCTCTCCCCTCACTGCTGGTCTGCTTGTAGTTGCTCTCTTCACACTCTCTCACCCTCTCCAGATCTAAACAAGACTTCGTTGGCCTCTCTCTCTCCCCTCAGTGCTGGTCAAAGAGCCGGCAGGATCCGTCCGCCGGGAAGGGAAGGAGGCTTAACGCTGTTGCCGTCGGCGAGGGAGGGAATCCACTACCGGCGCAGCTGTTCACTTTCACCCAGCGTCGGCGCGGGAGGGTCTCCGACCCCTTCTTCTTCGCCACCGTACATAGTGTGGGCCGAACGGCCTCCGGTCGCCCACCGAACCACACCCCAAGAACCTTAAGGTATAATTTACTTATTCCACATGCATTGCTCTAGCTGCATGTGGGCTTTTTCCGCTTCTGCACTCGAATCTAGGTGTTGGATCAAACAGGAAAGTACTGGGGAAAGTTGTATACCATGAATCTAGGACGTGGTTCAAAGAGGAAAGGAATGGGGGAATGTAGTGGGAAAAGTTGTATAGCATGAATCTAGGACGTGGTTCAAAAAGGAAAGGAAGGGGGAAAGTAGTGGGGAAAGTTGTATCACATGAATCTAAGACGTGGTTCAAAGAGGAAAGGAATGGGGGAAAGTTGTGGGAAAAGTTGTATAGCATAAATCTAGGACGTGGTTCAAAGAGGAAAGGAAGGGGGAAGTACTAGTACAGACTGGCTATCCAGCACCTACATTGGTCGAAAAGGGACAACAATGACAAACACAGTACGCACATGTGTAACGAACTGATCTTTTGTTTTGGGGTACAAGGCTGTAGAGTTTGAGCAGGACTAGATTTGCTGCGCCACATAGGGAAAGGTGTCTAATGATAACAAAACTGGGACCAACGCAAATATGCTCCTTAGTTGTTTGTTCTTTGTTGCAACAGACTGTGCATCACCCCAGTACATCGGTAGATGCACATGGTGCTGGTGCGTCCACTGTCCCGTGCAACTCTTTAGCTATTGTTAATCTAAGGCCCTATTTGGTTAAAAACTCCCTAGTCCCTACCTGCTTGGTTCCAGGGACTAAACATGGACTAGAGGTTATTAAATGACATGCTAAAATACCATGTTACCCCTAGTAATGAACTCATAGAGACAAGGTGCGATGCGCGGCAGGGGCAACTATTGGAAAAAGTCCCAAAAAGACTCTCCCTCGGGGTCTTCTTTCTTTAGTCCCAAATGGCCACTTTTAGTCCCTAAAAGTCCCTCCTGTTTGGTTTAGATGGGACTGAGACAGAGTTTTTTTAGTCCCTCCACAAAAATGTCCCTGTAAACAAACACCCTCAATAATGCCGCTGGAAAATTGATGCAATGCCACAGTTAAAAGCAAATTACATGTTTAACGAATTTTATTGTTAATATAATCTCTCTGTTAATATTAATCAATGCCACCGTTTGAGAAATGCTACCGTCTTGATTTCTTTCCCATTTAGATAAGGTAGATGCTTCTTTTTGTTGGCTTTTGTGTCATCCACCGTTATTGACCACTAGTTGTTTCCTTTGCACCTCTGTGTAAACAGGGTTATCTACTTCACCTTGTTGCCATTGTGACCTTTTGTTGCACTGCACAAAACACTTTTGTTTTAAGAGTGTTTTGTGCTGTTCAACCAAAATGACACACCGACAACGTTGCTTGATTGCTTGATCTTAGTGGAACTGCACAAGAGGAGATCTTACCTCCTATCCGTGTTGGCAAATTTGGTTCAGATCTTCTTCTTGTGAGTTGTTTGAATTCCGCATCATGAGAGGTCAGTACTAGCCTTCTTTCACATGATTCTGCAGTATGCTTTCATATGTTGTGCTACTTGTACGGTAATGTTGCTTGATTTTAGTGAACTGCACAAATGGAGATAAGACTTCCAATCTGTATGTGCACCGTAATATCCCACTGAGGTAAGATAAGGATATTTCACAACTGTTGGCCTGTATTTTGCCACTTTCATCAAAAAATTAATGTCATTGTTTAGTGTTATACTTGTGCAACCTAATTGACATGCCAAATCTTACATTGAAGGCGAAGCTTGTCTGTTATTGAACCAAGTGATGAAGGGGAAGAACAAGCGAAAGAAAAACAAAAATCAACTCCTGGTGCTGTAATGAAGCACTGGAACTGTGATGACACAAGTAATGATATAGTTTTCCATCTTAATTTATTGCTATGGCTGGAACGAGTAATTGTTTTGCCACTGATTTGATGCCACTCTTAATGTAATACGTAATTATCTCTACTTGTGCAAACAGGGATCTTCTTTGAAGATACCATATATTTTAGTGGAACTGCACAAGAAGATGTTGGAAAGATTAAACTAATCGAGGAGTATATAGTAAGCATGGCCACCACAGTAGATAGCAACAGATGGTTCCGGAGAAGTGCTTCATATGTATGCTCTACACAATAAGCCTCCTGACAAAGGTTGGTACTCGCCCATTGATTTCATCCATATGATTGAGCTTTGTCATCTCTATTGGTGTTGTGCTACTATTTAGATACTGTCATGAAAAAGTGGTATTGTCCTTGAGAAGTGCTTCATCTGTGCTGTTTTAAATATTTACTTTACTTTTTTTTCGAGCAAACAGGGATGCTAGCATTTAGTTGTCCTCTTGTCTTTGCACAACAAGATCATCCTCCTCTGAAGAAGAATATGGAGTACGTGAAGTGACTAGTTCTGATTATGCCAGGATGAAGAAGCCTTGTCTATCTTCTCATCTGAAGGAGCAGTTGAAGGATGGTTACATTACTCCCCACAAGACCAAACTAACTTCAGCTCAGAAGGACTGACAAATCTCCATTTTCTTGCTGTGATGCGCGAGTACAATGTTGTTCTAGGATTCTTTCTGGTGAGTTCCATTTTTCTAAAAGTGTGCTCTACGTGGACCATGTAGGTGCCTTTTTAAACTGTCAATTCATAGTACAGTTTGCTTTATACTAATCACTTTTTTGTATTTGTGCAAACAGGGGTGTTCAGCTTGATTTCAATGGGAACTCCACAAAATGTTCATGAATACATCGAATCATTCATTTCCACCAACAAGAAAGGAGGTGCCGATAAGTTCAAGGCATTGCAACATATAAGGGCGAAATCATACAAGCTACGCGCGAATTTGGTTGATTTGGTGGAACTGCACAAAAAGAACAGCTGGTTTATTTAGCATGAGGTGCCATGTCAATGTCCGAACTAATGGCAAACCCTGCCCATTCCACAATCGTAGGCATTTGATATTTTGGAATGGGACAACCTTGTCAAATTTTGCTCAAGTATTTTAGCAAGAAGACATGCGTTTGATATTTTCGAATGGGACGCCCTTTGCTGTCAGCAGCATCGATCCATTTTTTATTTATTCTTTAGTTGTGAAGTAAATATTGGCTCTGACATGTGAATCGCTGAGATGCATAATCATCGATTGTTTGAATGTTCTCTATGAATTGCCAGGCATGTGTGTTTGATTGCAATGTACAGGAACGCTAAAAAGCTGCTCAAACTCTTTGTACTCCTTCTGTTCCTTTTTACTTCGCACATTGTGAAAGTGCATACTTTTTCTATAAGATTGGTCAAAGTAGAGACACTTTGACAGTAGACAAAACTTGTATGCAGACTAGAAAGGACCGGAGGGAGTACATGTGAAACTGCTGCAAACGAGGTGATCACCATGGGAATAATGCTAGTACGTATTGTTTTGAATGTTCATCCAATGCCAGTGATACAAGAATTCAAACTAATCGAAATAAATTCATTCATACATGGTCGGATTTCATATAAACATGCCGGATTTCATTACATTTCATATATTCTTCAACTAAAAAGGGGTGCGCTGGAGGTATAATTAATTAACCGAAGCTACCCACCTGTGTCCGGCAGAGCCGAACAGAAGCTTCAGTGACTTAACTGTAGGTGCAGTTACGTAACTGACATGTGGCCCAGATGCCTGTTGGGCCCACGTGTCAGTTAGCCAACTGCACCAGCAGTTAAGTAGAAGCAGCGTCCTTCTCCTACATAGCTCTCCGACTCCACGTCGCCGCCAAGAAGCTAACCGGCCGTCAGAGGTCAACCCACCTAGCTTGGCTTCAACCGGAGGGTAGCAGTGGTGGCCTTACTTGGACCCGAGCGGCGGCGACCCACCGTGTTCTACCCTTCCTCGTTTTCTGTGTGGCGCGGCCTCATTGGCAGCGGGGCGGGGCCTCGGCGGAGCCGGCGATGTCCTGTATCTCGTTGCCGGCGGGCGGCGCCTCGGCGGAGCGGGGGAAATCCTCCCCCTCGTTGCCGACAGGGTGGGGCCTCGGCGGAGCCGGCAGTGTCCTCTGCCTCATTGTTGGCGCCACGGGGCCTCAGCGGAGCAGGGCCTCGTCAACGCCAGCGGAGCGGGGACTCGTCAGAGCCGGCATTGTCCTCTACCTCATCCTCGGTCTTGACAAACAGCGCCTCGCCCGCTTCAGCGCCCTCTTTGTAGGCGGCCGCAGCCTCCGCCACATGCTTGCGCTACCGCCAGCGCTCGAGGCGGCCCTCGCGGGCGGAGCGGTACGAGTCGAGCAGCGCCTCCTGCTCCGCCCGCTCCGCGGCGATCTGCTCCTCCGCCTGCAGTTGCTCCTAGAGGAGATGGTGGTTATAGGCGGCGTCAGCCTACGCCTCCCGGAACTGCTCCTCATGCTTCTGCCTCATCGTGTCCATATATTGGGCACGGGCCTCGCCGATGGTCATGGTGCAATGCACCGGCGAGGATGGCGCGGAGGAGGGGGTTGGCGCCGGATCATCGACTACCATGTTCTCCATTGGGACATCGGCGTCCTCCGGCTGCCTGCCGGCCAGCCAGTCGGCAGCAATGGCTGCCATCTCCTTGTGGTCCGTCGTCCTCCCGTCCCAAAGAGCGCTGGAGCGCGAGGAAGCCATGGTGGGCAGTAGTGGTGTGGACAGGAGAAAGGGAATGGATGCGGATGAGTGCGGCTATGGCCGGCGCAACAGTTTATATAGCAATGGTGGGCGGCGGACGGACGGACGTGTGGTGCCAGAGTAGCCGCCTCGGCAACCGTGCATCATTAATGTGGGCGGCAGAAGGACGGACGGACAACAGAGCAATCGCCTGCACCGGGAAGCGGGGCGGGCGGCGCTGACCGTTTCAGGCAGAAAGCGCGCGCGGGCGAGGGAGGTGGTCTGGGTGGGCAAGGGCAGTCAGACTTGTGCTTGGCAGCGGGTCAGTCCAGCAGCCGGACATGCTGGCCCCCAGCTAGCTTCCCGAGCTAAGCGACGACAATCAGACGATGGACGTAGCTTCCAACCAGGAGCCGGCGCCACTATTCAAGCCGGTTCATGCCGTGTTCACCATAGAGCAGGTGCGGCCGCACTTCGACGCCCTAATGGCGAAAGAGCTACCAGCGCAGGAGGACCTGTGCTGCAGCCTCCGTCTCCTCAACGAGCACCGGTGAACAAGCGAACGACAATGCCATCGCGGACATGTGGCCCCATGATCCAGGCTTCCCGAATGAGCAGCGGGCACTGTATCAGACCATCTGTAGGGCCCGTGAGGCCCTCTCTGTTGTCCTTCGAGTTGTTGCGCTCGTCGTGGCGCCGCCGTCTCGCGTTGTCAACATGGTCAACGGACATGAGGATGACGAGATGACTTTACTTGGAGAGGATGACAGTGGGGACCCATGAGGGCCATAGCCGAACGTATGCAAGTGCCTGCTTATTAGTATATAAAACTATAATTTTTTTTGCTTCCTCCTGGTTTCCTGACATCACGGTCCCACACCATTGTCAACCTATGTAGTCAATAAATGAGAGAATTGCACAAGAAGCGGCCGACAGCTGGGACCAAGCAGCTCGAGCAGTATTTGTGTTTTTAAGGTGTGAGCACTGCAGAGTTTTTCTTGAGCGATGTTTAGCCCAGATATTAATTTTTCTCCTCTGAACAACAACGAAAACATCACTGCAGGTATTAACTGGGCGGGATGTAGCCCGTCTAGCCCAGGCCAGATATCCAGCCCAGATATTAATTTTTTTCAAGCTGAAAATGGCTAGCCCAGCTATACTTTTTTTAGGAATACCCAGGCAAGGTCAAGTTGTTATTCTCCGCCCCGCTGGGCTGCAAATCTTTCCTAGGAGGGATGCATTAGGCTTAACAAGAAAATGGGCTTTAAGAAATAATAAATGGGATGTAATTATAAAAACTGGGCAGTAACTATAAAAAATGCACCAAACACGTAATTACTTTCTAAAATATTATTTTTGGGTATTGAAAATTTTAATTTCATTAATTGTTGCAGGCGCAATGTTTTGTTGGATTTTTACGTAATATAAATTTATATTGAAATTGTATTTAATCTGACTAGAAATTTTGGGATAAAAATATTCCGGATCCCATCAAAATGTGTGAAATTTTATTGAATTCTGTTTTGAACGGTTGGTTGAAATGGGTTGTACTTTCAACAAACTGTAAATGGGCTGTAGTAAATTCCATTAGAATTCAAAAATTGGCTGCACATTCTTACAAATCTCAAATGGGCTATAAGTTCTCTGCCACACACTTGTGGCCTTACTAAGTTGACGTGTCCCCTGAAAAAAAAGAGAGTTGACGCGTATGCAAGGCTTTGTCAACTTATAGTCAACACACGGTTCTAGCAGCAGTGGCCGTTGGATGTCCATCCAACGGATGCCGTGCTTCTTCTTCAATCTCGGATATTCTAGCTTCACCCGCCCAAAAAATGATTCCTCCCCCTGACAAGTGGGGCACACCATTTCGGAAGCTGACCTGTGGTCCTACTAAGTTGACGCGTACCAAGGGCTTTGTCAACTTAGTCAATATAAACGATTCTAGCTGCACTGACCGTATGATGTCCATCCAACGGCCGTCGTGCTATGTCAACCTCTGGTCTTCTTGCTCCAGCCGCCCAAAGCAGCGCCAGTCGTGCCGCCTGCTCCTGCCTCCCGTGGCCGGCTGTGCTCCCGCGGAGGCCTCACCGCCCCCGACTACTCCCACCGCTGGCTAGGCCATCCCTCCACTCACCCACGCCCCCTGTTATTCTGCGGCGACGGCAGCCTCACACCGCAGCCGAACCAGTGAACCCTCGTACTCCTCTCCGCGTGGGTATCCACTGCCGTGTCTTCCCCGGCTCCGTGATGTCCCCTTCCTAGGCCTCGCCGTCGTCCACCGTCGTGGTGCTCTCGGCGCAGCATGGTCAATGTGTTCAACGACCGACTTCCATCGGAAGAGTACTGTACGTGGAGAGGCTGACAGCTGGGTCCACGGCAGCCGCAAGGAAGTGCCTCCTTATTACACGCAAAATAATTATTCCTCCACCTGACAGCGGGGACCCACCGGACGGGCCACCGTATTTGGTGAAAAAACGTTTCCCCCCTGACTGTTGGGACCCACCAGCTACATCTTCGCACGCAAGGAAGTGCATCAGAGCAAAAAAAACGATTCGCCCCCTGAATGCTGTGCCCCACCAGCTACATCTTCACACCCAAGGAAGTGCCTGACAGTCGGGACCCACCTGGTCGAAGCGTACATAGCGCTGTCATTCTGGTCACGAACGTGTACGTACATACTGGTCGATGTAGATGCGCGCACGTGTCATAGTAGAGGCACGCACGTAGCATGTATAGGTACGTACAACAGCCAGTGTGCAAGAAAGAAAATATGGCCACATACGTACATACGGGCGGGGTCTCGAACGCCTACTCGCGCATACGTACGACCAGGGCTCGTGTACATGGCTGGGTCGGAACGGAGAAACTACGTCGTCGTCGTGTTCATGGGGAGGCAACGGAATGCGTCGTGTTCATCGGGAGGCAACAAAATGCATGGGAGCCAACCGGCTTGGACGGAACAGCCGATGGAAACGAGGCCTGGCGTACCACACAACGGAGGAAACGGCCTTGTGTTCGACTGGCCACGTTCTAAACGGGATCCAGTTCATCGGGAGGGGTCTGGCGTACCGCAAAACGGAGGAAACGGACTTGTGTTCGACCTCCTACGGTCAAAACGGGGTGCTGTTGATTAGGAGGGGTGTGGCGTACCACAAAACGGAGGAAACAGACTTGTGTTGGAGCGCTATGGTCGAAACAGGGGTCCTGTTCATCGGGAGGGGTGTGGCGTACCGCAAAACGAGACTCCACGGGATATTGTTCATCTCCACCGTCCACCCCTCCAGCCTCCACGGGCTACTGTTCATCCACCATCGACCTCCTCCAGCATCCACCTGCGACTGTTCATCCACGGGCTCTGTTCATCCAGCCCTCTCCACGGGCTCCTGTTCAACCACCCCTCCACGGGCTACTGTTCATCCAGCCCTCCACCTTCTACTGTTCATCAAGCCCTCCATGGGGT
>NC_057799.1:218257564-218262735 GCF_018294505.1 Triticum aestivum
TTCATCCAGAGGTAGCATCGATCGGCTTCAGTTAGTAGCAGTAGCGAAGGAATCGCTCGATCGGGTTCAGTAACGTAGCTAGTGCAATCACTCGGGTTCAGTAACGTAGCTAGTGCAATCACTAGGAGGGAGATATCCTTCGACCCTTTTATGAACATCTCTCCTCATCTAAAATTGAAGCCCTAAGGATCTTTGAAACGGTTTGTGTTCAAATACTTATCTCACTCGTGAAGTTATTTTGTTGGAGGAGCAAAACATCACCCTTCAGAGCATCAATCATAAATTGGAGTATCTGCTAAGGTTGAAGGACAAGCTTAGCACTTCATCATCACCATCATCACCTAAGAAGAAGACTTGAGCACATGGGTATGGGCACTCCCATTGGCTTGCGCCAAGCTTGGGGGAGGTGTCCCGGTATCGTATCACCACCACTTTTATTATCTTTACCTATTTAGTTCGATCCTTAGTTATTCCGCGATTTAGTTGAATAAAAGTTTAGTATGATCTATTTTCGGGTGCTAGTTTCATGATCTATCTATCTATGCAATCGAGTTGAGAGTTATATAGTAAAGAGTAGTTTGATTTTTTGCTTCTTTACTTTTATGTTTCAATCCTATCAATGAAAATAATGAAAAAGATCATACGCTAATCTTATGGAAAGTAATGACATCACATAAGGAAAAGTATAAGTAGTAAAAATTATTGAAAGTTGACAAACATAGCATTGGTCAATGATGCAATTCATGAGAGAATTAATAAGGGAAAAGAAGATTCACATGCAAATATACTATCTTGGGCATCTTTTATGATTGTGAGCCCCCATTAAGTATTTTATGCCAAATTGTTGATATTGGACAAAGAAGACAACGTAATGAATTATGTTTGCTTATATTCACATAGAAGTTATATTTTCATAGATCCCCCAACATGTGTTGCTTGCCCAATATCTTTGCTAACTAAAAATCTACACCAAGTAGAGATATACTACTTGTGCATCCAAAACCCTTAAACCCAGTTTCATGTCATGAGAGTCCAATACAGCTACCTATGGATTGAATAAGATTCTTCAAGTAAGTTGTCATCCGTGCATAAAGCAATAGAAATTGCTCCTAAATATGTTTGATCTTTCATTGTAAGGGAAATACGCGTTGTACAAACTTGTGATGGCAAAGTAATAAAAGCGACGGACTACATAATAAAGGTTGCTATCATAAGGGGCAATATAATGTGACGTTCCTTTCCATTAAGAGCTTTTGCATGCAAAAACAAAAAGCGCATGACAACCTCTGCTTCCCTCCGCGAAGGGCCTATCTTTTACATTTACGTATTTACTTTTCACGCAAAACTCAATAGTGTTCTCCTCTATGCCCTTTTATTTTCTCTTTTGTAAGCATCATGTGGTGGGGAAAGATCTAGGCACATATATCCAGTTGGACATGAGTGATCATGAGTTATTATTGTTGACATCACCCCTGAGGTGAATAAGTTGGGAGGCGAAATTATAAGCCCCTATCTTTCTATGTGTCTGGCTGGAACTTTTTGCTCCATATATATGTTGTGAGTGTTAGCAATCATAGAAGACTAGATGATTGTTGAGTATGTGGACTTGCTAAAAAGCTCCGACATTAGACCTTTCCTGAAAATAAGATGAATTGCAATTGCATTGTTGACTGAAAACATAGTTTGTGTGTTTTCAAGAAAGTTTATGCCTTATACTGTTGGGAAACGTAGCATGAAATTTCAAAATATTCCTATGCTCACGCAAGATCTATCTAGGAGATGCATAGCAACGAGAGGGGGAGAGTGTATCCAGATACCCTCGTAGACCGAAAGCGGAAGCGTTTGACAACACGGTTGATGTAGTCAAACTTCTTCTCGTTCCGACCGATCAAGCACCGAACGTACAGCACCTCTGAGTTTTGTACACGTTTAGCTCGATGACGTCCCTCGAACTCTTGATCCGGCAAAGTGTCAAGGGAGAGTTTCGTCAGCATGACGGCGTGGCGACGGTGATCATGAAGTGATCCGCACAGGGCTTCACCTAAGCACTACGACAATATGACCGGAGGCATAAACTGTGGAGGGGGGCGCCGCACATGGCTAGTAATCAATGTTGTGTGTTCTAGCGGTGCCCCCCACATAGGTTGGAGGGGAGGAGAGGCAGCCAAGGGGAGGAGAGGCAGCCAAGGGGGCGCCCAAGTAGGAGGAATCCTACTTGGGCCCCTAGTCAATTTGGCCTCCCCCCTTTCCTTTTACGGGAAGGGGGAAAAGGGAAGAGAGGGGGAGGAAGGAAAGGGGGGCGAACCCCCACCTACTTCTCCTATTCGGCCTTCTTCCTTAAGGGGGCGCACCACCTCTTGTGGGCTGGTGTGCTTCGCTCCTATGGCCCATAAGGCCCATTATTCCCTCGGGGGGTTCCGGTAACCCCCCCCCCCGGTACTCCGATATGTACCCGGTATGCCCTGAAACACTTCCGGTGTCCGAATATCATCATCCTATATATGAATCTTTACCTCTCGACCATTTCGAGACTCCTCTTCATGTCCGTGATCTCATCTGGGACTCCGAACAACATTTGTTCACCAAATCACATAACTCATATAATACAAAATTGTCATCGAACGTTAAGCTTGCGGACACTACGGGTTCGAGAACTATGTAGACATGACCGAGACACCTCTCCGGTCAATAACCAACAGCGGAACCTGGATGCTCATATTCGTTCCCACATATTCTATGAAGATATTTGTCAGTCGTACCGAAATGACAACATACGTTATTCCCTTTGTCATCGGTATGTTACTTGCCCGAGATTCAATCATCGGTATCTTCATACCTAGTTCAATCTCGTTACCGGCAAGTCTCTTTACTCATTCTATAATGCATCATCCCGCAACTAACTCATTAGTCACATTGCTTGCAAGGCTTATGATGATGTGCATTACTGAGAGGGCCCAGAGATACCTCTCCGATACTCGGAGTGACAAATCCTAATCTCGCCAGCCCAACATACACCTTCGGAGATACCTGTAGAGCAAATTTATAATCACCTACTTACGTTGTGACGTTTTATAGCACACAAGGTATTTCTTCGGTTTCAGGGAGTTGCATAATCTCATAGTCAAAGGAATATGTATATGACATGGAGAAAGCAATAGCAAAAACTGAACGATCAATATGCTAAGCTAACGGATGGGTCTTGTCCATCACATCATTCTCCTAATGATGTGATCCCGTTCATCAAATGACAACACATGTCTATGGTTAGGAAACTTAACCATCTTTGATTAACGAGCTAGTCTAGTAGAGGCTTACTAGGGACACGGTGTTTTGTCTATGTATCCACACATGTATCAAGTTTCCGGTTAATACAATTCTAGCATGAATAATAAACATTTATCATGCTATAAGGAAATATAAAATAACAACTTTATTATTGCCTCTAGGGCATATTTCCTTCAGTCTCCCACTTGCACTAGAGTCAATAATCTAGTTCACATCGCCTTGTGATTTCACACCAATAGTCCACATTTTTATGTGATTAACACCCATAGTTCACATCGCCATGTGACCAACACCCAAAGGGTTTACTAGAGGCAATAATCTAGTTCACATCGTTATGTGATTAACACCGAAAGAGTACTAAGGTGTGATCATGTTTTGCTTGTGAGAGAAGTGTAGTCAACGGGTCTGCCACATTCAGAACCATATGTATTTTGAATTTCTATGTCTACAATGCTCTGCATGGAGCTACTTTAGCTAATTGCTCCCACTTTCAATATGTATCCAGATCTAGACTCAGAGTCATCCAGATCGGGGTCAAAGCTTGCATCGACGTAACTCTTTACGACAAACTTTTTATCACCTCCATAACCGAGAAACATTTCCTTAGTCCTCTTAAGGTAACTAAGGATAATTTTGACCGCTGTCTAGTGATCTAGTCCTAGATCACTATTGTACCCCTTTGCCAAACTCATGGCAAGGTACATAACAGGTTTGGCACATAGCATAACATACTTTATAGAACCTATGGCTGAGGCATAGGTAATGACTTTCATTCTCTCTCTATCTTCTGCCGTGGCCGATTTTTGAGTCTTACTCAACTTCATACCTTACAACTCAGGCAAGAACTCCGTCTTTGACTGATCCATTTTGAACTCCTTCAAAATCTTATAAAGGTATGTACTCATCGAAAGTCTTATCAAGCGTCTTGATCTATCTCTATAGATCTTGATGCCCAATATGTAAGCAGCTTCACCGAGGTCTTTCATTGAAAAACTCTTATTCAAGTATCCTTTTATGCTATCCAGAAATTCTACAACATTTCCAATCAATAAAATGTCATCCACATATAATATAAGAAATGCTACAGAGCTCCCACTCACTTTCTTATAAGTACAGGTTTCTCCAAAAGTCTGTATAAAACCATATGCTCTGATTACCACATCAAAGCGTATATTCCAACTCTAAGATGCTTGCACCAGTCCATAGATAGATCGCTGGAGCTTGCACACTTTGTTAGCACCTTTAGGATCGACAAAACCTTCTGGTTGCATCATATACAACTCTTCTTTAAGAAATCCATTAAGGAATATAGTTTTGACGTCCATTTGCCAGATTTCATAATCATAAAATGCGACAATTGCTAACATGTTTCAGATAGACTTAAGCATCGCTACGGGTGAGAATGTCTCATCGTAGTCAACTCCTTGAACTTGTCGAAAACCTTTTGCGACAAGTCGAACTTTGTAGACAGTAACATTACCATCAGCGTCAGTCTTTTTCTTGAAGATCCATTTATTCTCTATGGCTCACCGATCATCGGGCAAGTCAACCAAAGTCCACAAACTAGTGTAGAACCGGGCTTTAGCGCCGGTTCGTAAGGGCCTTTAGTGCCGGTTCTACAACCGGCACTAAAGAGTGGGGACTAAAGCCCCCCCCCCTTTACTACCGGTTCGTCACGAACCGACGCTGAAGTGCCACCACGTGGCACGAGCCAGGCCCGGGTGCGGGTAGACCATTAGTACCGGTTGGTAACACCAACCGGTACTAAATGTTTGGGGGGTTTTGGTTTTATTTTTTGTTTTTCCTTTAATTTTGTGTTTTCCATTTAATTCTTTTTCGTTTGCTGGTATTTTACGATACTACATATTGTACACGTTATGCATATA
>NC_057799.1:218263023-218388920 GCF_018294505.1 Triticum aestivum
GTAGAACCGATCATATATATATATATATACATATCATCGAATGTCTCGCACCACCATATTCACACATACACATGCATGTACGTATATATATACAATCTGGTATATACAATTTCTCCTACATTGAGGCATTAGTGCGGTAGCGGGTAATGGAATTCTCCTCTAGGATCTATGACTTGGTCGAGCAAAAATCCCGCTATTTCCTCTGCAATTGCTCGTACGCGATCCATTGGTAGGAGCTTCTGTCGCACCTCATGGAACTGTTAAGAAGGAGATCAATATGCATGTATTAGTTGTGTGACTAGATATCAATAATGATGTAAAAATTCTATATAGTGTGTTCTGGCAAACGTACCCATATCTGTCTATCAGATGTGCTCCTTTCGGACGTCATCGTGCGAATGTTCTCGCAAACGTAGTTTGCACATAAATCATTCCCCGGCTCCTGCTTCATGGCCTGTACGAGAATAGAGTTCAATCAGATAATAATTAATCAAGCCTGATAATTAATGTTATTGAAACTATAGAATTAAAGAGATTGCATGGTAGCTAGCAATAGCTAGCTATAGTACTACTTAATCAATTACCATGGGTCGATACCAATACAGTTTATCTCTGAACGGGCCTGGAACGTCTTCGATGAACTTTTGCCAAGCCCTGCCGGCCCGCCGGCAAAGAAAATGAATAAAGGAGTTATTAATTAGTTGATATCAGGACATATATATAATGAGATTGAAATTACCTGTTGACTATCCCCTTCATGATTGAGTACTCTTTAGCTTCTTTAAGCAGTGAGTCCAGTACTTCAACTTTTCCTTCTTTAACTTTAATGTCTACCAAGATCCAGTGGAACCTGCATGCACACTTTAATGTCTACCAAGATCCAGTGGTATCTAGCTAGTAACAAAAACAGAATTTGTAGTACAAGATAGTGTGGACTCACTAGAAGTTGTAAGGAAGTAGTATATCTGCATTGGTATCGAGGCGCTTCAAGAACTCTAGCATGTTATTCTCTACTTCTTGTTTATAATGTTCATAAGACCATGTCTCTTCATTAATGGTATTTGGGTCAATGAACCCAATGCCATGGCGTCCAGCTTTTCTCATTTCGGACATCTCCATCCTGCATAATACCACAGAAAAGAATATAGTGAGGATAATTACAGGTAATGATCAACGAGAGCACTACAGCTAGCTTGTGACTTAAATTACAGAAAGAAATCACTTACAGACAATAGCAACTGACGATAGATTTGTCGAGTGCGTCATAATTGAATAACTGAAACAGTTCTGTATACTCAATAGACAGAGCTAGCTTATGGAAGTAATCCTCTTCCTTGACTTTCACCATGAGGGACTGTAGATTGTGGGTCTTGCAAATTTCCATGTACCATTGATGCAATTCATACATTCTCGTTGGGAGGTTCTTGACCTCCTCGGGCTTGACCAAAGGTTCGCCGCAGACATATTTCCGTTTTATTTCCTCCTCTCTAAGCGGAGACATGGGCTCGATCTCGAGGAATTGTCCAACATTCATACCGAGCATTTCAGCCTACATTATATGCTCCTTGGTTATTACTAGATTGCCCAGCTGGGGAACGTTAACGGTTTGCCCACATATATATAGGGCGCCGGTACTCTTATGTGTTGTTGGCACAACAAGCGGGGGGATCAATTGCGTCGCCTGTTCTCCCAGCTGGGGAACGGTTTTCCCGCATTTTTTGCCAGCTGCTTGGCTCGAGCTCGAGCTCGACTCCTTCTGTACTCGTGCTCGATGTGCCTTCCTGATTTGGCGCTCATAGTCTGAGTCAACAGGCTTGGGAGCTGGTGGTCTAGCCATACGAATAAAGTGGTCAATCGTTTCCTCAGGCACTTTCTCCCTTGGCGGCGGTGCCGGTTTTGGTCCAAAATGGGCGTCCACTTGGGCCTTCACTATGGCTCTGTTTTGCTCCTCGGTCATGTCGTAAGGGCTCTGAGGAAGAGGAGCGAGGCTTGGACCGTATTTATATCGCTTGCCTCCGCCTGTACCTCCTGTACTACCTCGACTCGTAGCGCTACGCACCATAGCTGCAGCGGCTCTCTTCCCCGATTGCTGAGGCGGCGGAGACGGCTGACGTGGCTGAGTTGGAGCAGGAGGAGTGGCCTCACACTGTACCGGACTTGAAGCAGGAGGAGTGGCCTCACGTGGTGTCAGACTTGAAGCAGGAGGAGTGGCCTCACGTTGTGCTGGACTTGAAGCAGGAGGAGTGGCCTGCTGCTGTGCCGGACTTGGAGGAGGAGGAGTGGCCTCACATCGAGGAGGAGTCGGATGACGACGCGGTGTCGGTGGCCTTCGAAAGATGATGCAATCCTTTCTCCATAGGATGATACGATGTAGGCCTCTCCCAGTGTGTGCTCCTCGTGCTATCCAGGAATGTCAACCTCTAGCCCCAAATATTGGTCCACCACCTCATCAACCACGACACGAGCATAGCCAACTGGAATCGGGTTGCAATGGAAGGTTGCTTTGGGGGGATTTGTATAAGCAACGGCGTCCGCCACCTTCATGGATATGTTCTTCATTTTGAAGTGTAGCTCACAGTTGGTGTTCTCCATGATGTCATCCACAGGGTATCTATCCAGTAGTGCGTCCCACGGGGCGGAACCAACGATGCTTCTCGGCATAGATGGGATGGTGCTATCCAATGCTGGATCATCCGCTAGCTGCTGCCGCTGTTGAGACCCCCTTTCCTGGCTAAGTGAGTCGATCTGTTGCTGCTGCCGCTGGAATTTGACTGCCAAGTCCGCGTGCGCTGATTCTAGGCCTTGAAGGTGTTCATAGTCCTACTTCCTCTGCTCCTCCTCCATCTTCCTCTTCTTATCCTCCTCCATCTTCCTTCTTGCACGGGTCCTGTAGTTGACGTTCCATTCCGAAAAGCCCTCATACCAGGGAATAACGCCCTTGCCTCGTGTTCTTCCCGGGTGTTCAGGATTTCCCAGGGCGCGCGTAAGCTCGTCGTTCTCTCTGTTGGGCGTGAACACCCCCATTCGAGCATCTTCTATTGCTTGAAGTAACTTCTCTTCGGCTCCTTTTAGAATTGCCTTCTTGGAAACCAGGCCTGTCTTCGGGTCCAACGCCTCCCATGCGCATAGAACCAAGTTCTGCACCTGGGGGGCAACTCCTAGTAACTGGAGTGACCCCTGCATCCAGCATATCTTGCTCAGACTTATCCCACTTAGGCATTGCCACCGCGTAGCCACCTGGCCCCAGCCTATGGAACTGCGTCTTTTTTGCGGCATTGGCCTTGTTTTTTCTCGACCGTTCCTTAGATAATTCTGATTCCTTGAATTTCACGAAACGGGCCAGTGTTCTCTTTGCTTCTCCAGTGTTCCCTTGAATTCTGGAGTCTTCCTTTCTGCAGCGACGTAGTTGGCCCATACAGTTTTCTTGTGGGTGTTGAATGCAACTGCCATCTTCCTAAGAGCAGCATCCTTGACTTTGTGCACATCTGCATTAGTGAAATGATCTGGTAGCGTGAAATGTTCCATCAGAGATTCTGAAAGTGTTTTTTTGCTCTGTCATCGACCCAAGTAACATCTAGACGTTTATTTTTTGGCTCTTTCCATTCTTGAATGGAGATAAGGAGTTGGTCCTTCACAAGAACTCCGCACTTACGAGTCCACTTGTTCGCAATGTTCTTAGGCATGAGGGGTTCACCATTAGCTTTGATGGAGTCGATGTTGTACTTTACACCCTCCTTCAACTTTTTGGCCAGGCCTCGCTTTGTCCTGTTGTCTGTAGAAGCAGATTTGCTCGATCCGGAGGGCTGAAAGAAGAAAGATCGATTCGTTAATATATCTTCAAATTAAAAAAAACATGTGATGATCACCAGATGACTGCTTATATAAATGTATACCTTGCCGGTAGTATTTGTTATTTCAAGATCAACATTGTCTGTGTCATCATAATCATAATCATAGTTCATGACTTCATCAGCTCGATCGTCGAGATCGAATATCTTAGCATCACCCTCCCCGGTATTGTTCAGATATTGGGAGCCGTCATCTGCTTCATTCAGATCATCTGGCCTGCGAGGGCTGCGTATGATCTCGAATAGGGCCTCTTCTCCCTCTCTGTCGGTATTGTCCGCCATAGCTTTTATTTAACTAATCCAGAAGAAATGTAAGACAATTTAGTATTCAAATTACAATGCATGGATGCAATCAATAAGGAAAAACTGAATCATATAGTACATATATAATATGCATCGTCTCGAATAATACATAATCTCGAATACATCGTCTCGAATAATACATAATCTCGAATACATCATCTCTAATAATATATATAATCTCGAATACATCGTCTCGAATATTATATATCGAATACATCACTGGCTAGGTAGCTAATAAAGATCGAATACTACAGAAGAATCTAGGCCACTCGCGGTTCCTAAGGCGCGGGCGGTGGACACGCAAAGAGAAGGAACCATCACAGGATCGTATCTCCGATCATCTGCCCAAACAACCCGCCAGGTATTGGAGAACCTGACGTGCATAGAAGCCATGTAGCGGCGGACGTGCTCGTCCTCCTCCCTAACACGGCGACGCACCACCTCCGGCGGGGCCGGCTCCCTCTGCACCGAATGTGGCCCACGCGAACACCACCAAAGGAGATCAGGGTCGGCGACGGGACCCGGGGCCGGGTTCCTCACCAAGCGGCGCGCCCCTGAAGGTAGCACCTCCCAGTGCCAGCCCGGCGGAGCCCAATCCCGGACATGGGTCCTCTGAAGCAGGACGTCGTCGCGAACGGGTCGACAACGAGGATGTGGGCCGGGCATCGTCGAGAAAAAATACTATACGCCGCAAAAGTAACATTTTTTAAATGATTGGATTGTGACTTATATGCAAATTCTAAATTTCTATAACTAAAATTATAAGAAACTAAAAACTAACATTTCTATAACATTTCTATAACAATTTGAAATTAATCTAATGCATCAAGCTAAAACTAACATTACTAAAATTTCTAACATTTCTATAACATTTCTAACATTTCTATATACTATTTGACATTAATCTAATCTATATGTAATTAATTAATTCATCTAAAATATTTGTATAAAAAACAGAAAAAACTAAAAACAGAATCGTGTGTCTTTGTGTGTGCGCGCGTGTGTGTGCGTGTGTGTGTGCGTGCATGTGTGTGTGTGCACGCGCGTGCGCGTGTGCACCTACGGCGCCGGCGGCGCGGCGGCTTCGATTAGAGGGAGGAGAGGGGCCGGGGAGAGGGGCTCACAGCCCGGGCGACGGCGAGGCGACGGGACGGCAAGGCGACAGGACGTACGGCGACGCGACGGGGCGGCGAGGCAGAGGGGACGGGGGCGGCGGCGACGGGGACGGCGACGGGGGTGGCGGCGATGGCGACGGGGACGGCGATGGGGGCGGCGACGACGGGCGGCGGCGACGGGGCAGAGGAGCGAAGAAGCAGAGGGAGAACGAACTGACGAAATTATTTGAAGTTTTTTCTTATATAGTACCCACCTTTAGTACCGGTTGGAGCCACCAACCGGTACTAAAGGTCTGTTTTGGCCAGGCGAAGCGGCAGGAACCGCACCCCCTTTAGTACCGGGTGGTGGCTCCAATCGGTACTAAAGGTCTGTTTTGGCCAGGCGAAGCGGCGGGAACCGCACCCCCTATAGTACCGGGTCGTGGCTCAACCGGTACTAAAGGCCCCCTTTAGTATCGGTTGGAGCCACCACCCGGTACTAAAGGGGGTGCGCTGCCAGGCGAGGGGCGCAAAGTTTAGTCACACCTCGCCGGGCGAAGGGCAGCCGCACTGGTTTATAAACCCAGCTGCAGCGGCTCCCTCGAACTCCTCTGTATAGCAGGCTTCTGGGCCTAACTATGGCGCGCTGCCCTGTGAGCCTGCTGGGCCTTCTGGGCTTGAATTTGCACACCCGAGGTCTGGCAGGCCCACTGGGCAACGCCTCAACAATTTTTTATATAGTTTTTTCTTTTCTGCATTATTTATTTTCTTCTATTTATTTCTAAGTAAATTTTTTATATAGTTTTTTCTTTTCTGCTTTATTTATTTTCTTCTATTTATTTCTGGGTAGTTTTTTATATAGTTTTTTCTTTTCTGCTTTATTTATTTTCTTGTATTTGTTTCTGAGTAGTTTTTTTATATTTTTTTCTTTTCTGCTTTATTTATTTTCTTCCATTTGTAGTGTTTTTTAGAGTTCATTTATAGTGCTTTTCAATTTCAGGGCCATTTAGCTCAAAATAAATCAGTAAATGCATTAAAAATAGCAAATTATGTCAGAAAGGGTTGAAAGTTGATGATGTGGCTTTGAATGGCGCCTGCTGAACGCAAAAAAAGTCCGGAGTTGTAATAAGTTATTAAAATTTTGAATTGCCGGTGTAACAGATGAGTTCCCGTCCGAAACCCTGATACTTCGAAAGAGATTGTCCAGTTTGTACACGAAGTGCGTCCAGTTTTTGCCGTGACCCTCTCTACTTTTTTGCACATGCTATGTGGGTGAAATGATGATACCATGCCAAGTTTCAACATTTTCATAGTTCATTTTGTAGTGATTTTAAATTTCACGGTCATTTAGCTCTCTAAACAAATCGGTAAATGACTGAAAAGGAGCAAATGATGTCAGAAAGGGTTGAAAATTGATGACGTCGCTTTGAATGCTGCATACTGAACGCAAAAAAACTCTGGAGTTCAAATAAGTTTAAAAAAATGAATTAACCATGTAACAGATGAGTTCTCGTCCGAAACCCTGATACTTCGAAAGAGATTGTCCAGTTTGTACACGAAGTGCATCCAGTTTTTGTCGTGACCCTCTCTACTCTTTTGCACATGCTATGTGGGTGAAATGATGATACCATGCCAAGTTTCAACAATTTTAGAGTTCATTTTGTAGTGATTTTCAATTTCACGGTCATTTAGCTCTCTAAACAAATCGGTAAATGACTAAAAAAGAGCAAATGATGTCGGAAAGGGTTGAAAATTGATGACGTCGCTTTGAATGCTGCATACTGAACGCAAAAAAAGTCTGGAGTTCAAATAAGTTAAAAAAATGAAGTAATCATGTAACAGATGAGTTCTCGTCCGAAATCCTGATACTTCGAAAGAGATTGTCCAGTTTGTACATGAAGTGCGCCCCGTGACCCTCTCTACTCTTTTGCACATGCTATGTGGGTGAAATGATGATACCATGCCAAGTTTCAACATTTTCAGAGTTCATTTTGTAGTGATTTCAATTTCACGGTCATTTAGCTCTCTAAACAAATCGGTAAATGACTGAAAAAGAGCAAATGATGTCAGAAAGGGTTGAAAATGATGACGTTGCTTTGAATGCTGCATACTGAAGCTAGTCCACCTCTTCAAGAGATCCTGTAACCTACTCAGATAAGCAAAATAGTCTTGCTGGCACAATCGATGTTTCCTCCATACAACGATAGCCAATCCATTTCCAAAATCACATCCAAACCTTGCGATTCCAAAACAATGAGGTCTGAGGGGAAAACATGCCTACCAATGGCCAATGGTATCTGAAAACATCCTTGGGTGGCCATATACTCTGCTCCTGGCGAGGTTACTAACATGGGGCTTTTGAGAACTTGGGTGGACATCTTAAACTTGTTTACGAATCCCCTTGATATGTATGAATGCGATGCATCAGTATCGAAAAGAACAGTTGCAGTAAATGACTTAACCAAAAACTTACCTATTACTGCATCAGGCTGAGCTTCAATCTCCTCCACGCTCACGTGGTTCACATGTCCTTTGTTGAACGGGTTCGGCTTCTTCCCAGAGCTTCCATTGCCATTTCCATTTTGGGCTTCGGGACAATCAGTTGCATAATGTCCCGTCTTCTGGCACTTGAAACAAGTAATGTGACTTAGATCTCTCTTGGTTGGTGTAGATGGGTTGGTGCGGTTTTGTCCGTTTCCTCCTCCATTCCCATTACCATTCTTGGAGCCATATGGTTGTGCGAACTACCTCCTCCATGGGTATGCTGAAACTGTCCTCCCGGCTTCGGGGTAAATCGTGGCTTCTGCTGGGCTCCAGAATTATACTTCCCTTGTCCATACTTCCTCTTGCGGTTTTCAATCTGCTGCTGCTTCCCTTCAATCATGAGAGCTCTATCTACCAGCTCCTGGTAGTTGTTGAAAGTTGCTACCATCACCTGCATACTCAGCTCATCATTCAATCCTTCCAGAAACTTCTCCTGCTTGGCTGCATCCGTAGCAACGTCATCTGGTGCATAACGTGCTAACTTACTGAAATCTTCCACATACTGGCCTACGGTGCGTCCTCCTTGGCGTAGGTTGCGAAACTCACGCTTCTTCATAGCCATAGCTCCTACTGAAACATGAGCTGTACGGAAAGCTTGCTGAAACTGGTCCCATGTGACAGTGTCAATAGGGTGCGTGGTTGTATAATTCTCCCACCATGATGCTGCGGGTCCATCAAGCTGATGTGCGGCAAAACGCACTCTTTCCGCGTCTGTGCATCCTGTAGTGGTCAAATCCCTTCCAACTTTGCGCAGCCAATCATCTGCAACAATCGGCTCGGTGCTACTGGAAAACACCGGCGGGTTTAGCCTTAAGAAACGGGCTAAGTGATCAACAGGTGGTGGTGGCGGTGGGTTGTTATTGTTGTTGTTGCCTTGGTTCTGAACTAACACTTGCATCAAGGCATTCTGTTGGTGAATCAACTGGGTGATCTCTGGCGGGAAAACAAATCCGGTGTCGCGTCTCGAAGGCATCTGATAGGTTTAGAAAAGATGAGAATTTAGAATAGAATGAGGTCTAGAGAGAAAACATTACCCATATGCTCATGAGACAAATTCAATCAATATCACTCAATCAATTCAAACAAGGCAAAACAATCGATCTAACTAGCGTCACAAAGTGCTTGACCTATACTACTAATGGGGGAAAACTACTACTGATATGGTAGTCTACTAAAAATTCTGATCCGTTGAAGACTCCATGATGACTGCTCCAGCTTCATCAATCCATTCGCCTTCACTTGGTTCCGAGTCGGTGTCGTCGATGATGATGTAGTTATCCGGACAAGTGCATTCGTCGACTTCTGCTTTTGGCACTGGATTTCCCACGAATGATCCAATCTTATTCTCCAGGTCGTCAATCTTCCCTACTAGTGCGTTGATTTCCTCCAAATAGTCTTCGCGTGTAGTCTTGAGTTCTTCTTGGAGCTCCTTGATCTTCGTGAATGCCTTCTTCAGTTCTTCCTTGTCCGTGCATATTTGATTCTCCTGGCGTCGGATATGTTGGTTCTGCTCCTGGATGAAAGCTGCAATTGATCCACACTTCTTGGTCTTGATCATCTCCCATTGCGCGTCTCGACGTCCACAAATCTGGTAAATTGTATCCTTAAGCTCCTGGTGATAGACTTCTCCAATGCGTCCCATGGCGATATGTGCGGCCATGCTCTTCCCTAAGCTCCAAGTTGGTGCACCGAAAACCAATCTCATGGGTTCCGTAATTGGCGCGAACGTCCTTCCTGGAATGATAACTTGAATCTTCCAGCTCTCCTCTTCAGGTAATGTGGCGTTGTAGGTTCCGGTGACGCTTGGTATTCCTATGTTCAAGTACTTGGTGACTTCCTTCAAATGTCGTCCAAACGGCGTGTCTTCATCCGGTTGCATGAACTTGCTCCTTGCATTCGCCATTCCTAAAAGAGTATAAAGTGGAGAGGAGTCAGAAATGAGAAGAGGGAAGTTTTCTAGGGCTTAGGCTTAGTGGTCGTGTCCTATAGTCAGCGTGTGCTCTGATACCAACTTTGTAGCGACCAGACCTCAAATGGCCTGTGCTGCTGTGCACCAGTGTCATCCCTGGATCAGTAATGCTGACACGCACAGTACAAATGGAGGATTTATAACAGAGTAGCAATCACACACTTATTACACCGAATATCTCCAAAGAGACTAAGTATAATAAACATGGCTTAAGGCCATCTAATAACGATAACAGCGGAAGACTTGGAAGATAAGTGAGTCCATCAACTCCAGCGGCATCACTGAGTATAAGACCACGACCTAAGGCACCTTACTCGTCATCTGAAAAGTCTGCAACATGAAACGTTGCAGCCCGAAAACGGGTCAGCACATAGAATATGCTGGCAAGGTAACACATAGAGAGCAATGAACAATAGTAATGCTATACTCTATGCATATGTGGCTGGTGGAAAGCTCTATGGTTACAGTTTTGCGAAAAGCCAATTTTATCCTACTGCAAAGGAATAAATTTTATTTAACTATCATGGTGGTTGTGAAACATTGAGAAGGTACCTCCAACTCAATCCCAATTAAGTATCATCATTAACCCAACAAAATTAATTATAAGTATCACGGTGATGAGATTCAAATGAAAATCCAGGTACTAGATACTCAAGTTGTCCATAACCGGGGACACGGCTAATCATGATCAGTTTGTACACTCTGCAGAGGTTTGTGCACTTTTCCCCACAAGACTCGATCGCCTCCGCTTGATTCTCGCACTACAGGTTGTTTGAGAAACGGATGACCGAGACACAGTCTTTCAGAAACAGTCACTCTCTACTCTAGATGGACTGATACACCTACTTTCCCCTACATCTGCTAGTCCACCTCTTCAAGAGATCCTGTAACCTACTCAGCTATGCTAGAGCCCATAATAGCTTGCGGCTGCACACGGAAGTTTCTAGCATGAAAAATCTTATGATCCCTTTGAGCCTGGGTGGCGGACCTTATACATACAGACAACACTGGGTTCTCCAGGTGTCTCAATCCACCCAGATGTGAGTTTTAGTTGCCACCTTAAGTTGAACCATTATTAAACACTCACATCTATCATGAATATCTGTCAAACCCAATCCACGTCTACGAGCATAGCATGGCAATAATAAAAGCAACGTAGAAGTAACTCCCAAGGGTTTGATAAAGAACAGGTAATAGGTACTACCTCAACTACATCCCAATACCCACAGTTTAATTAGATCCTAATCATGCAATGTGTTTGGGAAAAATAGATCTAATGCAATAAAACTGGGTATGAACGGGGTATGATCAAAGTGTTACTTGCCTTGCTAATGATCCGCAAAACCTAGCGAGTCGAAGTAACAAGCGGCACACTCCGGATACTCTGTCGCAAACAAACAAGCATACAATCAGTACTCATCTAATGCACAGGTAAAACTCGAAAGAAAGATCCAACCAGAAAGTTCAACTTAAGAACTCCGGTTTGCAAAAAGAATGATCTTGAAAGAAACAACGAAAGTCAAACGGCAAAAGAAAGAAACTTCGTTTGCTAATCTGGATCTAGGTCAAATTTTACTGTAGCAAAAACTTGTTTGAGTATGTTAAACGGAAAGAGAATTTCGAGACGAAACTCTAGGCGCTTGAATCACCTGATTCCGATAAACGAGCGAAAAGTTAAACAGATTCGAAGTTTCGATCAGAAATCGAATCCGAGAAAAATAACGAGAAAATCCGACGAAAAAGAAAATCGGACGAACGGTTAAATAACGGACGTTCGTTAACAGAGAAAAACCGACGAACGCGTTCGTTAAAACGAACGGTTCGGCGAACGCTCGTAAAATAAGAAAACCAAAAAAACCGATCTAGGGTTTTTTTTAAACAAAAGGTTTTTTTTCAGAAAAACCGGTCAACTCGAACGGCAGTACCTCGGCGGGGCTCGCTCCGGCGAGGGCTCCGGCGGGCGGGGCTCGGCGGCGGGGGTGCGGGGCTCGGGCGGCGGTTCCGGCGGGCGAGGGGCGGGCTCCGGCGCTCCCGGCGGCGAGGGGCGAGGCGAACGGCGGGCGGCGGCGGGCGACTAGATGCGGGGCGGCGGCGGCGGCTTCTCCGGCGAGGGTGGCGGCGAAAACGGAGGGGGGGTGCTATATATAGGTAGGGGGGCTAGAGGGCTTGGGGGAGGGGCAAAGCCCGAGGCGGCGGCGGCTTCGTGCTCCCGGCGGACTCCGGCGGCGTGGGGAAGAAGGAGAGGTCGCGGCGGCGTGGGCCTGGCTTCGGCTGGGCCTCGGCCCAGTCGGGCAAGCGCGTATTTTTTTTTAAATTGTTCCGCGGAAAATATTGCATAGAAAAATAAATAAATATCGGAAAAATACGAAATAAATTTTCCCCGTCTAGTTAGAAAATCTAGAATAGGGTGAACATTTTTAAAATCAAAAATAAATATTTTGAAAACATGCATATTTTTAAATGCAATAAAAATTGCAAATAAAATCCAATAAATTCCAAATAATGTTTTTAACATTTTTCCTCCAGTATTTCAATATTTTTGGAGAAGTCATATTTTCTCCTCTCGTTTATTTTTAAATGAAATATTTTTCCGGAGAGAAAAATAATTAAAATAAAATCCTCGTCTGAAAAATCAAATAAGAAAATTCGAGAAAATCCCCAACTCTCTCCGAGGGTCCTTGAGTTGCTTAGGATTTATCGAGGATTTGTCAAAATGCAATAAATCATGATATGCAAATGATGATCTATGTATAACATTCCAAATTGAAAATTTGGGATGTTACAAACCTACCCCCCTTAAGATGAATCTCGCCCTCGAGATTCGGGTTGGCTAGAAAACAGGTGGGAGTGGTTTTTCCGTAGATCTTCCTCTCGCTCCCAGGTGGCCTCATCTTCTGTGTGGTGACTCCACTGAACTTTGCAAAATTTGATAACCTTGCTGCGGGTAACTCGGCTGGCATACTCGAGAATCTTAACTGGCTTCTCCTCATAAGTCAAATCGCTTTCCAAATGAATCCCTTCCAGTGGCACAGTATCTCTCAGTGGTATCTCAGCCATCTCTGCGTGGCACTTCTTCAACTGCGAAACGTGAAATACATCATGTACTTCAGACAATCCTTCGGGCAATTCCAGCTTGTAAGCAACTTCTCCCATACGTTCCAACACTCAGTATGGTCCGATAAAACGGGGTGCTAACTTTCCCTTAACTCCAAAGCGCTTCACTCCTCGAAGTGGTGATACTCGAAGATACACTCTGTCTCCGATTTCGTGAACTGTCTCCTTGCGTTTAGAATTAGCATAACTCTTCTGCCTGGACTGGGCTACCTTGAGCCTATCGCGAATCAACTTCACTTTCTGTTCAGACTCCTTAATCAAATCTGGTCCAAACAACTGATGGTCTCCAACTTCTTCCCACAACAACGGTGTTCTACACCTCCTTCCGTACAAAGCTTCGAAAGGGGCCATCTTCAAACTGGTTTGATAACTGTTGTTATAAGAAAACTCCGCATATGGCAAATTGTCGTCCCAACTTGATCCATAATCTAGCGCGCAGGCTCTCAACATGTCCTCCAAAATCTGGTTGACTCTCTCGGTCTGTCCATCTGTCTGCGGGTGAAATGCCGTACTGAATTCCAGCCTGGTTCCCAATGTTTCATGTAGCTGCTTCCAAAACTTCAAGGTAAATTGGGTTCCTCTGTCTGATACAATGGTCCTCGGAACTCCATGCAAACATACTATCCTGGTCATGTATATCTTTGCCAACTTAGCACTGGTGTAAGTGGTCTTCACTGGAATGAAATGAGCCACTTTCGTCAAACGGTCGACTACAATCCATATCGAGTCATAGCCTGAACGGGTCCTGGGTAATCCGGTGATAAAATCCATGCCTATTTTATCCCACTTCCATTCGGGCATCGGCAATGGCTGTAGCAATCCTGCTGGCTTCTGATGCTCTGCCTTCACTCTCTGACATACATCACAAACTGCTACAAACTCCGCAATGTCCTTCTTCATTCCGGTCCACCAGAAAGTATTCTTCAAATCCAAATACATCTTGGTATTCCCTGGGTGAATCGAGTACGGTGAATCATGGGCTTCTTGCAAAATCAACTTCCTGATCTCTGGATCATTTGGCACATATACGCGGTCCTCGAACCATAAGGTATCGTGCTCATCCTCACGAAATCCCTTGGCTTTACCTTTGCTCATCTTCGCTTTTATCTCTTCAATCTCCTTGTCTGTTTTCTGAGCTTCTCTGATCTTGTCCATCAAGGTAGAATGAATATCCAATGACGCTAAATAGCCTCTTGGGACTATCTCCAAACATAACTCACGTATGTCCTCGGCTAACTCCTGAGGTAACTCTCCTGTCATGAGGGAGTTGACATGACTCTTGCGGCTCAACGCGTCTGCTACTACGTTAGCCTTTCCGGGGTGATAAGCAAAATAGTCTTGCTGGCACAATCGATGTTTCCTCCATACAACGATAGCCAATCCATTCCCAAAATCACATCCAAACCTTTCGATTCCAAAACAATGAGGTCTGAGGGGAAAACATGCCTACCAATGGCCAATGGTATCTGAAAACATCCTTGGGTGGCCATATACTCTGCTCCTGGCGAGGTTACTAACATGGGGCTTTTGAGAACTTGGGTGGACATCTTAAACTTGTTTACGAATCCCCTTGATATGTATGAATGCGATGCACCAGTATCGAAAAGAACAGTTGCAGTAAATGACTTAACCAAAAACTTACCTATTACTGCATCAGGCTGAGCTTCAATCTCCTCCACGCTCACGTGGTTCACATGTCCTTTGTTGAACGGGTTCGGCTTCTTCCCAGAGCTTCCATTGCCATTTCCATTTTGGGCTTTGGGACAATCAGTTGCATAATGTCCCGTCTTCTGGCACTTGAAACAAGTAGTGTGACTTAGATCTCTCTTGGTTGGGGTAGATGGGTTGGTGCGGTTTTGTCCGTTTCCTCCTCCATTCCCATTACCATTCTTGGAGCCATTATGGTTGTGCGAACTACCTCCTCCATGGGTATGCTGAAACTGTCCTCCCGGCTTCGGGGTAAATCGTGGCTTCTGCTGGGCTCCAGAATTATACTTCCCTTGTCCATACTTCCTCTTGCGGTTTTCAATCTGCTGCTGCTTCCCTTCAATCATGAGAGCTCTATCTACCAGCTCCTGGTAGTTGTTGAAAGTTGCTACCATCAACTGCATACTCAGCTCATCATTCAATCCTTCCAGAAACTTCTCCTGCTTGGCTGCATCCGTAGCAACGTCATCTGGTGCATAACGTGCTAACTTACTGAAATCTTCCACATACTGGCCTACGGTGCGTCCTCCTTGGCGTAGGTTGCGAAACTCACGCTTCTTCATAGCCATAGCTCCTGCTGAAACATGAGTTGTACGAAAAGCTTGCTGAAACTGGTCCCATGTGACAGTGCCAATAGGGTGCGTGGTTGTATAATTCTCCCACCATGATGCTGCGGGTCCATCAAGCTGATGTGCGGCAAAACGCACTCTTTCCGCGTCTGTGCATCCTGCAGTGGTCAACTCCCTTCCAACTTTGCGGAGCCAATCATCTGCAACAATCGGCTCGGTGCTACTGGAAAACACCGGCGGGTTTAGCCTTAAGAAACGGGCTAAGTGATCAACAGGTGGTGGTGGCGGTGGGTTGTTATTGTTGTTGTTGCCTTGGTTCTGAACTAACACTTGCATCAAGACATTCTGTTGCTGAATCAACTGGGTGATCTCTGGCGGGAAAACAAATCCGGTGTCGCGTCTCGAAGGCATCTGATAGGTTTAGAAAAGATGAGAATTTAGAATAGAATGAGGTCTAGAGAGAAAACACTACCCATATGCTCATGAGACAAATTCAATCAATATCACTCAATCAATTCAAACAAGGCAAAACAATCGATCTAACTAGCGTTACAAAGTGCTTGATCTATACTACTAATGGGGGAAAACTACTACTGATATGGTAGTCTACTAAAAATTCTGATCCGTTGAAGACTCCATGATGACTGCTCTAGCTTCATCAATCCATTCGCCTTCACTTGGTTCCGAGTCGGTGTCGTCGATGATGATGTAGTTATCCGGACAAGTGCATTCGTCGACTTCTGCTTTTGGCACTGGATTTCCCACGAATGATCTAATCTTATTCTCCAGGTCGTCAATCTTCCCTACTAGTGCGTTGATTTCCTCCAAATAGTCTTCGCGTGTAGTCTTGAGTTCTTTTTGGAGCTCCTTGATCTTCGTGAATGCCTTCTTCAGTTCTTCCTTGTCCGTGCATATCTGATTCTCCTGGCGTCGGATATGTTGGTTCTGCTCCTGGATGAAAGCTGCAATTGATCCATCCTTCTTGGTCTTGATCATCTCCCATTGCGCGTCTCGACGTCCACAAATATGGTAAATTGTATCCTTAAGCTCCTGGTGATAGACTTCTCCAATGCGTCCCATGGCGATATGTGCGGCCATGCTCTTCCCTAAGCTCCAAGTTGGTGCACCGAAAACCAATCTCATGGGTTCCGTAATTGGCGCGAACGTCCTTCCTGGAATGATAACTTGAATCTTCCAGCTCTCCTCTTCAGGTAATGTGGCGTTGTAGGTTCCGGTGACGCTTGGTATTCCTATGTTCAAGTACTTGGTGACTTCCTTCAAATGTCGTCCAAACGGCGTGTCTTCATCCGGTTGCATGAACTTGCTCCTTGCATTCGCCATTCCTAAAAGAGTATAAAGTGGAGAGGAGTCAGAAATGAGAAGAGGGAAGTTTTCTAGGGCTTAGGCTTAGTGGTCGTGTCCTATAGTCAGCGTGTGCTCTGATACCAACTTTGTAGCGACCAGACCTCAAATGGCCTGTGCTGCTGTGCACCAGTGTCATCCCTGGATCAGTAATGCTGACACGCACAGTACAAATGGAGGATTTATAACAGAGTAGCAATCACACACTTATTACACCGAATATCTCCAAAGAGACTAAGTATAATAAACATGGCTTAAGGCCATCTAATAACGATAACAGCGGAAGACTTGGAAGATAAGTGAGTCCATCAACTCCAGCGGCATCACTGAGTATAAGACCACGACCTAAGGCACCTTACTCGTCATCTGAAAAGTCTGCAACATGAAACGTTGCAGCCCGAAAACGGGTCAGCACATAGAATATGCTGGCAAGGTAACACATAGAGAGCAATGAACAATAGTAATGCTATACTATATGCATATGTGGCTGGTGGAAAGCTCTATGGTTACAGTTTTGCGAAAAGCCAATTTTATCCTACTGCAAAGGAATAAATTTTATTTAACTATCATGGTGGTTGTGAAACATTGAGAAGGTACCTCCAACTCAATCCCAATTAAGTATCATCATTAACCCAATAAAATTAATTATAAGTATCACGGTGATGAGATTCAAATGAAATCCAGGTACTAGATACTCAAGTTGTCCATAACCGGGGACACGGCTAATCATGATCAGTTTGTACACTCTGCAGAGGTTTGTGCACTTTTCCCCACAAGACTCGATCGCCTCCGCTTGATTCTCGCACTACAGGTTGTTTGAGAAACGGATGACCGAGACACAGTCTTTCAGAAACAGTCACTCTCTACTCTGGATGGACCGATACACCTACTTTCCCCTACATCTGCTAGTCCACCTCTTCAAGAGATCCTGTAACCTACTCAGCTATGCTAGAGCCCATAATAGCTTGCGGCTGCACACGGAAGTTTCTAGCATGAAAAATCTTATGATCCCTTTGAGCCTGGGTGGCGGACCTTATACATACAGACAACACTGGGTTCTCCAGGTGTCTCAATCCACCCAGATGTGAGTTTTAGTTGCCACCTTAAGTTGAACCATTATTAAACACTCACATCTGTCATGAATATCTCTCAAACCCAATCCACGACTACGAGCATAGCATGGCAATAATAAAAGCAACGTAGAAGTAACTCCCAAGGGTTTGATAAATAACAGGTAATAGGTACTACCTCAACTACATCCCAATACCCACAGTTTAATTAGATCCTAATCATGCAATGTGTTTGGGAAAAATAGATCTAATGCAATAAAACTAGGTATGAACGGGGTATGATCAAAGTGTTACTTGCCTTGCTGATGATCCGCAAAACCTAGCGAGTCGAAGTAACAAGCGGCACACTCCGGATACTCTGTCGCAAACAAACAAGCATACAATCAGTACTCATCTAATGCACAGGTAAAACTCGAAAGAAAGATCCAACCAGAAAGTTCAACTTAAGAACTCCGGTTTGCAAAAAGAATCAACTCGAAAGAAACAACGAAAGTCAAACGGCGAAAGAAAGAAACTTCGTTTGCTAATCTGGATCTAGGTCAATTTTTACTGTAGCAAAAACTTGTCTGAGTAGGTTAAACGGAAAGAGAATTTCGAGACGAAACTCTAGGCGCTTGAATCACCTGATTCTGATAAACGAGCGAAAAGTTAAACAGATTCGAAGTTTCAATCAGAAATCAAATCCGAGAAAAATAACGAGAAAATCCGACGAAAAAGAAAATTGGACGAACGGTTAAATAACGGACGTTCGTTAACAGAGAAAAACCGACGAACGCGTTCGTTAAAACGAACGGTTCAGTGAACGCTCGTAAAATAAGAAAACTAAAAAAACCGATCTAGGGTTTTTTTTAAACAAAAGGTTTTTTTTTCAGAAAAACCGGTCAACTCGAACGGCAGTACCTCGGCGGGGCTCGCTCCGGCGAGGGCTCCGGCGGGCGGGGCTCGGCGGCGGGGGTGCGGGGCTCGGGCGGCGGTTCCGGCGGGCGAGGGGCGGGCTCCGGCGCTCCCGGCGGCGAGGGGCGAGGTCAACGGCGGGCGGCGGCGGGCGACTAGATGCGGGGCGCCGGCGGCGGCTTCTCCGGCGAGGGTGGCGGCGAAAACGGAGGGGGGGTGCTATATATAGGTAGGGGGCTAGAGGGCTTGGGGGAGGGGCAAAGCCCGAGGCGGCGGCGGCTTCGTGCTCCCGGCGGACTCCGGCGGCGTGGGGAAGGAGAGGTCGCGGCGGCGTGGGCCTGGCTTCGGCTGGGCCTCGGCCCAGTCGGGCAAGCGCGTATTTTTTTTAATTGTTCCGCGGAAAATATTGCATAGAAAAATAAATAAAAATCGGAAAAATACGAAATAAATTTTCCCCGTCTAGTTAGAAAATCTAGAATAGGGTGAACATTTTTAAAATCAAAAATAAATATTTTGAAATCATGCATATTTTTAAATGCAATAAAAATTGCAAATAAAATCCAATAAATTCGAAATAATGTTTTTAACATTTTTCCTCCAGTATTTCAATATTTTTGGAGAAGTTATATTTTCTCCTCTCGTTTATTTTTAAATGAAATATTTTTCTGGAGAGAAAAATAATTAAAATAAAATCCTCGTCTGAAAAATCAAATAAGAAAATTCGAGAAAATCCCCAACTCTCTCCGAGGGTCCTTGAGTTGCTTAGGATTTATCGAGGATTTGTCAAAATGCAATAAATCATGATATGCAAATGATGATCTATGTATAACATTCCAAATTGAAAATTTGGGATGTTACAGAGAGTAAGGGCGTAAACATGTCAGCAGAGAGTGAGGGGCAGCCGGCGGGGGAGGACCGGCGCGGGGGGATTGAGGGGGAGACTGAGTGAGTGGAGAGAGTGAGGGCGTAAACATGTAAAAATATACATAAAAAATACATTGATTATCAATGATCTTTTTGTGTACAATCTGAATTATCAACATGAGTCCCCAACGGTTTAGAAACTGGTGAAGACTCATATTGCGACCACAAATTCTACACACAGAGTTCAATGAAGACCAAGTGCTTGTGATAGTTTGAGAAGTAACATATTTAAGGTGGTAAAAATCTTGCTAGGGGAGCGAGGTGGGACTAAAAACAGCCTGCCACAACCTCTTTACTACCGGTTCATGCCACAAACCGGTACTAAAGGGGCTGGCCGGGCCCCAGCCTCTTTAGTACCAGTTCGTGGCATGAACCGGTACTAAAGGTTCGCAATGAACCGGTACTAAAGATCTCCTCCCGCCTAGCCGTTTGAACCGGCACTAATGGATACATTAGTGCCGGCTCAAATGCAAACCGGCACTAATGTGTCTCACATTTGACCCTTTTTCTACTAGTGACACTTTGTTCTCATACATGGATCCTATCTCAGATTTCATGGCCTCAAGCAATTTATCGAAATTTGGGCTCATCATAGCTTCTTCATAGTTCGTAGGTTCGTCATGGTCTTGTAACATGACCTCCGGAACAGGATTACCGTACCACTCCGGTGCGACACGTGCTCCGGTTGACCTACGAGGTTCGGTAGTAACTTCATCTGAAGTTTCATGATCATTATCATTAGCTTCCTCTCTAGTTGGTGTAGGCATCACGGGAACGGTTTTCTGTGATGAGCTACTTTCCAATTCGAGAGAAGGTACAATTACCTCATCAAGTCCTACTTTCCTCCCACTCACTTCTTTCGAGAGAAACTCCTTCTCTAGAAAGGATCCATTCTTAGCAACAAAGGTCTTGCCTTCGGATCTGTGGTAGAAGGTGTACCCAACAGTTTATTTTGGGTATCTTATGAAGACAGCCTTCTCCGATTTGGGTTCGAGCTTATTAGGTTGAACCTGTTTCACATAAGCATCTCAACCCCAAACTTTAAGAAATGACAGCTTAGGTTTCTTGCCAAACCATAGTTCATACGGTGTCGTCTCCACGGATTGAGATGGTGCCCTATTTAACGTGAATGCAGTTGTCTCTAATGCATAACCCCAAAACGATAGTGGTAAATCAGTAAGAGACATCATAGATCACACCATATCTAATAAAGTACGGTTACGACGTTCGGACACACCATTACGCTGTGGTGTTCCAGGTGGCGTGAGTTGTGAAACTATTCCACATTGTTTTAAATGAAGGAAAAACTCGTAACTCAAATATTCGCCTCCGCGATCAGATCGTAGAAACTTTATTTTCTTATTACGATGATTCTCCACATCACTCTGAAATTCTTTAAACTTTTCAAATGTTTCAGACTTGTGTTTCATTAAGTAGATATACCCATATCTTCTCAAATCATCTGTGAAGGTCAGAAAATAATGATACCCGCCGTGATCCTCAACACTTATCGGACCGCATAGATCGGTATGTATTATTTCCAGTAAGTATGTCGCTCGCTCCATTGTTCCGGAGAACGGAGTCTTAATCATCTTGCACATGAGGCATGGTTCGCAAGCATCAAATGATTCATAATAAAGTGATTCCAAAAGTCCATCCGCATGGAGTTTCTTCATGTGCTTTACACCAATATGAACTAAACAGCAGTGCCACAAGTATGTTGCACTATCATTATTAACTTTGCATCTTTTGGCATCAATATTATGAATATGTGTATCACTACGATCGACATTCAATAAACCATTCAGCTTGGGCGAATGACCATAGAAGGTTTTATTCATGTAAACAGAACAACAATTATTCTCTGATTTAAATGAATAACCGTATCGCAACAAACATGATCCAATCATATTCATGCTCAACGCAAACACCAAATAACATTTATTTAGGTCCAACACTAATCCCGAAGGTAGAGGGAGTGTGCGATGGTGATCTTATCAACCTTGGAATCACTTCCAACACACATCGTCACCTCGTCCTTAACTAGTCTTTGTTCATTTTGTAACTCCTATTTTGAGTTACTAATCTTAGCAACTGAACCGGTATGAAATACCCTGGGGTTACTATGAACCACTGTTCAAGATATCTTCTGATATTCCGATAAATCGATCGATTTATCGCTTACCGTAGTCTGATCGATAAGATAAATCCGCTGATAAATCAGCTGATATGGCGATAAATCGGCCGATATGACGATAAACTAGCCGATTTACCTCTTATCATGGGTTGACCGATAAGTTCCCGATAAGCGATATCCCCAACATTGCTATGAACACTAGTAAAGTACACATCAATAACATGTATATCAAATATACCTTTGTTCACTTTGCCATCAGTCTTACCCGCCAAGTATTTGGGGTAGTTCCGTTTTCAGTGACCATTCCCTTTGCAATAGAAGCACTCAGTTTCAGGCTTAGGTCTAGCTTTGGGCTTCTTCATGGGAGTGGCAACTTGCTTTCCATTCTACTTGAAGTTCCCTTTCTTTCCCTTGCCCTTTTTCTTGAAACTAGTGGTCTTGTTAACCATCAACACTTATGTTATTTCTTGATTTCTACATTCGCAGATTTCAGCATCGTGAAGAGCTTGGGAATTGTTTTCGTCATCCCTTGCATATTATAGTTCATCACGAAGTTCTAGTAACTTGGTGATAGTGACTAGAGAACTCTGTCAATCACTATCTTATCTGGAAGATTAACTCCCACTTGATTCAAGTGATTGTAGTACCCAGACATTCTGAGCACATGCTCACTACCTAAACTATTCTCCTCCATCTTGTAGACAAAGTACTTGTCAGAGGTCTCATACCTCTTAACATGGGCATGAATCTGAAATTTCATTTTCAGCTCTTGGAACATCTCATATGCTCCATGGCGTTCAAAACATTTTTGAAGTCTCGGTTCTAAGCCGTAAAGTATGGTGCACTAAACTATCAAGTAGTCATTATACCAAGCTTGTCAAATGTTCATAACGTCTGCATCTGCTCCTGCAATAGGTCTGTCACCTAGCGGTGCATCAAGGACATAATTCTTCTGTGCAGCAATGAGGATAATCCTCAGATCACGGACCCAACCTGCATCATTGCTACTATCATCTTTCAACTTAGTTTTCTCTAGGAACATATCAAAAATAAAACAGGAGAGCTATACGTGAGCTATTGATCTACAACATAGATATGCAAAAACTATCAGGACTAAGTTCATGATAAATTAAGTTCAATTAATCATATTACTTAACAACTCCCACTTAGATAGACATCCCTCGAGTCATCTAAATGATTACGTGATCCAAATCAACTAAACCATGTCTGATCATCACGTGAGATGGAGTAGTCTTCAATGGTGAACATCTCTATGTGATCATATCTACTATACGATTCACATTCGACCTTTTGGTCTCCAGTGTTCCGAGGCCATGTCTGTTGATACGTCCATTTTGCATCATGTTTTCCTACTATTATTTATGATGTTTTTATGCATAATAATTCTTTTTGGAGTAATTATAATGCATTTTCTCTCATAATTTGCAAGGTACACACAAAGGGGGAGAATTCCGCAGCTGGAAATCTGGACAGATGGGCTATGTGATGTGGGCCGGACAGATGGGCCGTAAAGATACGAGATAGAAGGCCTTCCCCCTCGTCCGGATGGGACTCTCCTTTGCGTAGATGGCAAGCTTGGTGTTCTGATATGAAGATTCCTTTCTCTGTAAACCGACTCTGTACAATCCTAGCCCCCTCCAGTGTCTATATAAACCGGAGGGTTTAGTCCGTAGAGCCAATCATAATCATACAGGCTAGACATCTAGGGTTTAGCCATTACGATCTCGAGGTAGATCAACCCATGTAACCCATATACTCATCAAAGTCAATCAAGCAGGAAGTAGGGTATTACCTCCATTAAGAGGGACCGAACCTGGGTAAACATTGTGTCCCCTGCCTCCTATTACCTTCGATCCTTAGACGCACAGTCCGGGACCCCCTACCCGAGATCTGTCAGTTTTGACACCGACATTATTGCTTTCATTGAGAGTTCCACTGTGCCGTCGTCGAAAGGCTCGATGGCTCCATCGATCATCTACAACGATGCTGCCGGGAAGGAGATATTCCTACCCTGCCAGATCTTCGTATTCGACGGCTTCGTGCTGCGCGCCAACTCGGTTGGCCACCTGGAGCAAATCGACAGCTACGCCCCTGGTCACCAGATCAGTTTTGGAAATCTGAACTATGTCACTGATATCCGAGGAGACTTGATCTTCCAAGGGTTTGCGGCTCCAACCACCGCACCGGCCTTAGATCCAGAGCACGTCACCAGGTCCGAAGACGGGAGTTTAGAACCCGCCGGACTCTCTGCAGCTATAGAGTTGAACACTGAAGAACCAGAGAGAATAGCACCGCTGGCAGTTATCACAAAGCCGAGCTCTTCTCCAGATACTAGCTCCGAACCCTCGAAGCCCGCGTCATGCGAGTTCGGCCAGGGAACTTCTATCCCCATCCAAACCTCGCTCTTAAACAAGGCTCTGGACTTAATGCGATCCCTCGCCATCACAGAGGAACCGCTTCCGAATTGCGCCCAGCCTAGACTAGGGGCTGAAAATAGGGAATTTTACCACCCACCCACCACCTACTTTATAGCCACTGTCGAGGACCTAACCGACATGCTGGACTATGCCTGCGAAGACATCGACGGTATAGACGACGATGACGGAGAGGAGCAGGCCCAAAATCCGCCGTTCACCGGACGCTGGGCGGACACTTCCTCATATGACGTATACATGGTGGACACACCTAAAGAAGGCGACGACGATGATGAGAAGAACCCAGTCGAGGACGAACCTCCTGAGATACCACCGAAGCGTCAACGTCAGCGGCGCTGCTCTAAATCGCGTCGCGGAAAAGATAGCAATACCGGCACCGGAGACAATGATACTCCGGAAAACGCCAAAGACCAAGAAGACCCCATCGAACCAACATCCGAGCAGGATGATCGGGAGTACGAACAAGTTGACCCTCACGAGCAAGCAGGGAACAAAGACTCGGAGGACAGCAACTATTTGCCACTCTCCGAGGACGACGTGAGCCTCAGCGACGAAGATTTTATCGTGCCAGAGGAACCCCTAGAATAAGAGCGCTTTAAGCACTGGCTAATAGCCAAGGCAAGAAGCCTAAAAAGGAAGCAGCAACAGCTTCAAGCTGACCAAGATCTGCTCAATGACAGATGGACTAATGTCCTAGCAGCCGAACAATACGGCCTCGAACGCCCAACAAAGAGTTACCCGAAGCGTAAGCTGCTACCCCAATTTGACGATGAGGCGCTGGAGCCTATACCATACGCTCGTAACACGGCTGACAGACCCGACCGACCACCACGTGGCCGGGACAGAACAACAACTCAAGCCGAACACAAGCCCGCACCACCTCGTCGTAAAAGCAAAGAAACAACAGCTTGAGGATACACATATGACCTACAACAGGACCTAGAAAATAGAGCAGGTCAGACCAGATCAATCTACGGATCGTGGGGGCGTGCCCCGGCACGAGAAGACGGCTATTAAGCCTGGCGCAACAAGCATAACCATGCCCGGGCCGAAAACCGCATACGCACGCCATCCGAACTGCGTCGTGACATGGCCCGATACAGAGGCGCCGCACACCCCCTGTGCTTCACCGTTGAGGTAATGGAGCACCAGTTCCCAGAAGGGTTTAAACCCATGAACATCGAATCATATGACAGCACAACAGATCCCGCAGTATGGATTGAAGATTTTCTTCTCCACATTCACATGGCTCGCGGTGATGATCTACACGCCATCAAATACCTTCCCCTGAAACTTAAGGGACCAGCACGGTACTGGCTGAATAGCCTACCAGAAAACTCTATTGGTAGCTGGGAAGACTTGGAGGACGCATTCAGAGATAACTTCCAAGGTACCGATGTTCGGCCCCCAGACGTCGACGACCTTAGTCACATAATCCAGCAACTCGAGGAATCGGCTCGGCAGCTATGGACCAGGTTCTTAATCAAGAAGAACCAGATTGTGGATTGTCCAGACGCCGAAGCCCTTGCAGCCTTCAAGCATAGCGTCCAAGACGAGTGGCTCGCCCAACACCTGGGCCAAGAAAAGCAGAAGTCCATGGAAGCCCTTACCGCACTTATGACCCACTTCTGTGCAAGAGAGGATCGCTGGCTTGCTCGTAGAAGCAATAGCACCAGCGACCCCGGAACCTCCGAAGTCAGGGACGGCAATGGCAAGCCACGACGCAACAAGCACAAGCGTCAAAACAATAACGAAGGAACCCAAGACACGACGGTCAACGCCGGATTCAGCGGCTTCAAACCCGGTGAACGGAAGAAGCCATTCAAGGCAAACAGAGATGGCCCATCCAGTTTAGACAGAATACTGGATCGGCCTTGCCAGCACCCTCGATAAACCTGCCAATCATACCAACAGAAATTGTTGGGTCTCTAAGCAGGCCGGCAAACTTAACGCCGAACACAAGGGAAAAGGGTCGCCAAGCAACGACGATGACCAAGAGCCTCGTCAACCGAACACAGGGGGACAGAAGCAATTTCCCCCCAAGGTAAAACAGTGAATATGATATATGTCACATATATCCCTAAGAGGGAGCGCAAGCGCGCACTACGGGACGTCTACGTCATAGAGTCGGTCGCCCCCAAAATTCAACCCATGGTCGGTTTGTCCGATCAACTTCGATCGAAAGGACCACCCAACCAGTATCCGTCACGGAGGTTCGGCAGCTCTGGTCCTCGATCCAATCATCAATGGATTCCACCTCACGCGAGTCCTCATGGACGGCGGCAGCAGTCTCAATCTACTTTATCAAGACTGTCCGCAAAATGGGCGTTGATCCGTCAAGAATCAAGCCCACTAAAACTACCTTCAAAGGAGTAATACCTGGTGTAGAGGTCCGCTTCACGGGCTCAATCACGTTGGAAGTCGTCTTTGGCATGCCGGACAACTTCCGAAGCGAAGACTTGATCTTCGACTTCGTCCCCTTCCGCAGCGGCTATCACGCACTGCTCGGACGAACCGCTTTCGCCTGCTTCAATGCGGTCCCACACTATGCCTATTTGAAGCACAAGATGCCCGGTCCACGTGGCGTCATTACAATCAATGGAAACATGGAGCGCTCCCTCCATACTGAGGAGCATACTGCAGCCATTGCGGCCAAAGTACAAAGCGGCCCTGTCAAGCCGCACACCTCATCGGCTATTAAGCCACCGCACTTCATTGCGCAGGGCCGGTCAGTTCTGCATGCTGGCAGCCCAGCAACTCCAGGGCTAGATTAGCAGTTTCGCCTCCATCGACCGCCACGTACATCAGCGAAATTCATACCGCGCGTGCACAATTATGCACTCAAAATACCTTGGGCATTGGCGGAGGCAATATACGGACAGGCCTATAACACGTTTCGACCTTATATGGCCTTCCCCTTTGTTTAATCAACTTTTCTTTTTTACCACAGGTGAATCGAAACCTACTCATTCTTCGGACTCACGAGGACTCTCTCCGAGCCTGGTTCTGTATACATAGCCGAAGACCATTCCTCTAAAGGAATCTTTCTTACTTGGGCGAAAGCGGCGCAGACGTGCGGCAGGAAGGTGCAAAGCATTTTGCAGACCACAACTTCACTCAAGAACCTGTATAGAGCTTTTCCCCTTAGCCCTAGACCATCGGCATGTAAAATGGCCTTGGTGATTACGGTACCTTCTGTAAGATTACGTTTTGACGTATCAATCAGATCCCAGTGAACCAAATTCCTGTTCGGTATCGTCTTTACTTACAGACTTTATTCCGTCTGTTCAGTTGTCTCACGCACACACCTCGGCACAAAATTGCCAGGGGCTCTATAGGGCAACATGTGTGTTACCAAACAAAAGTCCGAACAGCTTTATAGCACAGTTCGGCGTCCCGAGCTCGGCACTAGATGCATCGGCTCTGAATCATGTATTTGGTCAATAGTTGGGTTGCCCGGCTCCTGTGTTTACTACCTTACATTTCGTCTGATCGGCTAGGGTAGTAAAGGGAGAACTACTGTGATTGTGCTTCTGGTTCGTCCGATTAAGCACCTTAGTAGAGAAAGCCGAAAACTGACTATCATGATGCAGCGAGAGCTGGTCAGCCACTCGGCCATTTATTAAAATCCTTAGCGATTTTTTCGTATTACACGGACTGTTTCCCGGTCACATATGTAAAGCATCCGCGTTAGGGTAGCCGCGTACATACCAGGGGCTACTGTATAGACCCATTGTCAAACTCCTATAGCTAAGTGAGAGCAATAAAACCAAATAGTCCGATTGCCTGGTTCGCCGCACTGGCACCTCCTTCAGGGACCAAGACGTTGGGTTAAGTGTAGTCATGTGCAATTCTGAACACCCCTGTAGTATCTACATGGGTGGGGGGGAACCCGACGACTGGAAACTCTCAGATATAATAAACGGCTGCACAGGAGGATACAACTTTTCATCAAGGAATGAATATATTACAAAATACTTAGTTCATAATACAAACCCCCCGAACAGTTCGGACTCGTTTATTCAAACACTACATCCTTAGAGCATTGGCCCTCTACAAGGCGGGCACCTTTTAGCACGTCCTCAAAATAGTGCTCCGGTGTGCGGTGGGCCTTGCTTTCGGGAGGACCCTCAACTGCCACCTTTTCGGCCTTCATTTTCACCCAGTGCATCTTGACACGGGCGAAAGTAATACGCGCTCCTTCTATATAGGACCACCTCTTGACGGCGTCAATCCGAGGCAACGCATCAACGAGATGCCGCACGAGGCCGAAGTAGCTATCCAGAATGGATTTGGTAGGCCACAACCGCACTATGACGTCCTTCATGGCCGCGCTGGACATCTTATGCAGCTCCGCCCATTCTGCCATCTGGTCATTTAGCAGTACAGGACGCTCCTGCCCCACAAACTGCGACCAGAAGAGCTTCTCCATCGCATACCCCTCCTGGGCCTGGAAGAATTGGACGGCGTCCGCGGAAATCTTCGGCAGATCCGCATATGCGTCTGGAGAACTCCACAGTCGATTAAGCAAGGCATACTTCCGGTCCACAAATTTAGCCTGTAAAAGAAAAGGCTTACCAACCGCTACCTGACCGGCTTGACAGATTTCCTCGCGCGCTGCCCGGGATTCGGACCGCGCCTCTGAAGTGTCTTGAAGTGCCTTGACGAGTTCGGTCCCCTTCGCCTTATTTTCCGTTTCCAAGGACTCACACTTGGCGGCGGTGCCCTTGAGCTTTTGCTCCATCTCGGTCACCCGTTCCTCAAAATGGCGCCGAGCGGCCTGTTCGGCCGTCAAGTCCGCAGCCGCCTTATCCGCGGCTGCCTTGCTTACCCCTGCTTGCTCCTTGGCTTGAACAAGCTCTCCCCTGAGGGTTTCCACCACGGCGGCACCATCTGTACAAACACGCACATTGCAACTCTTGAATTTCCACAAAACATGGACATAAACAGGCATATAGTAAGATGTATCTTATACCTTGCGCCTGGTCGAGCCGCGTGTTAACAAGGACTAGGTCCTCATCGGCTCGCTCCAGTTTCCGTTTGAGTTTGGAAACTTCCACTGACTGCGTAGTCGCCACTAACAGAGAAAGCCTGTTTCAATCCAGATAAAAAGTATGTTACCACCTGACAAATGATTATTGATCCTCTGCTCGCTTTTTTCAAAGAACCGAACAGAGTCTTAGGGGCTACTATCTATATACACGCATATTTCTCATAAAAATGATCACAAACATTACATTGCGTAGCTCGAAGCCTGCTAGCAGGTTGGAGAAGGCTTCGTTCAGCCCACTCTTGGCGGACTGAATCTTCTCAGACACCATACCCATCAGGATGCGGTGCTCGTCTAGGACGGATGCACTTTGGAGTACGTCCACTGTAGTGTTCGGCGCCTCGGGATTAGTAGAGGTCGCCGCTCCCTCTTCTCCTGCAGGGGGTCGCTCATTAGACTCCGGAACCTTGTGGGTCTCTGGAGTAGTATGCAGCTGGGGGTCGGATTGACCGAGGCCCCCGTTGCCGGTCTTCATGGGGGCGTACCCCTAGTCCTCCGACAGCCAAGGCGTTACCCTCTGGCGCCGTTAAACCCCCCCCCTACGTCTCTTAAAGACTTGGGGAGGGCCTACGGGACGACACCTCGGCGTCATCCTCCTTGGGCGGCGGAGAAACTAGTGGAGGCGACTCGCTCTCCATCATCTCCAGCGGCAGATCCCTTGAGGATGAGGATGGCTGTGGGAGAACGCGGGCCGGACTAAAAAAAGATATAACTTAGAGTTATTATCGCAATTCATAAGAGATCGAATGAATGTGAAAAACCCCGGACGACTTACGAGTCGGCATGGGGCTTAGTCCGGCGACGGTGCTTCGGGATAGCCTCGGCATCTGACTCCGAGTCATCAGGGAGGGTAATTTTGTCCCTCTTGGATGCTTCGGCCTCCAGGTCTTCAGAGGCCGCCCTCTTTTTGCCCTTGCGGGGAGGATCTTCTTCTTCCTCCTCCTCCTTGTCGCCGTCGCCCTCGTGAGAGGACTGGGCATCAGCTTCTCAGGACATTGCGTCCAAAGTGCCCTCTTCTTTCTCCTTCTTTTTCTTCTTGTCCTTCTTTACCAGCGCCTGGTATGGCACCGGGACCAGCATCCTCATTAGTAGAGGAGTGGCTGGGTCTTCGGGAAGCGGAGCCGGACACCGGATCTGCTCCACCTTCTTGATCCAGACCTATTTGGGGATGGACTGTTCAGTACTTCTCCTTTGGATGGACGAGCCTATTGATGTTCTGAGGTTTTTGAATTTACCTCGGAGGCCGGATGGTTGCAATCGAGGCCGGTGTCGTCTGAGTACCTTGGCCACGATTTTTGCTTCTTAAAAAGTAGCTTCCAGATCCCCTTATGCGTTGTGTCGTAGAACCATTGTAGGGTCTGCGGCCCTTCCGGATTGAACTCCCACATCTTGAGGGGCCGCCGCTGGCAGGGAAGTGCTCGGCAGATCAGCATCACTTGGATTATGTCGGCGAGGGTAATGTCCTTGGCTATCATGCTATGGACACGTTTCTGCAACAACAACACCTCAGGGACCGACCCCCAGTCCGGACCCTTGTCGGTCCAGGATGTGAGCCTTAGCGGGGGTCTAGATCTAAAGGTTGGAGCAGCTGCCCACTTGGAGCCGCGGGGTTCTATGATATAGAACCATTCCTGTTGCCATATTTTGATGCTGTCTACAAAGGTTCCCTTTGGCCAGTTGACTTTGGGTAGCTTGCTCACCATGGCGCCACCACAGTCCGCATGTTGCCCGTCAACCACCTTCGGCTTCACATTAAAAATCTTGAGCCATAAGCCGAAGTGTGGAGGGACACGGAGGAAGGCCTCACACACAATGATGAATGCCGAGATGTGAAGGAACAAATTTGGGGCGAGATCGTGAAAATCTAGCCCGTAGTAGAACATGAGACCCCTTACAAAGGGGTGAAGGGCGTATCCAAGTCCGCAGAGGAAGTGGGGGATGAACACCACCCTCTCGCCGGGCTCCGCAGTAGGGATGACCTGCTCCGGATCGGGAAGCCCGTGCTTCATTTCCGCGGTTAGATACCGCGCTTCCCGCAGCTCCTTGATGTTCTCCTCCGTGACGGAGGAGACCACCCACTTGCCTTGAGAGCCGGCCATGGTCGGAGGAGTTGCAGAGGGGAGAAAAGCTTGGAACTTGGGCGCTGGAGCTCGAGGATGGAGAGGCAGAGGGAGAATGAGGCATGGGGCGGAAGAATTGGATTCTATCCACTTATATGGACTGCGAATATCAAGCGTCCCCTCCCTCGAGCCTTAAAACTCACCTGTTCCCAAGGGGTCAGGCGAACAACATGGTTAGGTTATCAAAACTCGTCTTGATGAGAATCCCGCAATAAGGGGACACGATCTCTGCTTTGACAAGACGTGCCCATGGGAGTTGCGTATTAAAACGCAGGGCGGGAGGCCCAAAAAACGGTTCGAAATGATAGTAGAGCCAAATGTGATGTTTCACCAGAAAAAGCTGTCAAAGGATATATTTTAAGTATTATGCTTTTATGGTTGGCAGGATAAACTTGTTATACAGAGCCGGATATAGATCTCTTGTTCGGGGAACTACTTTGGAGTATTCGGAGGAGGAACCCCCCTTGCAATGCCGAAGACAATCTGCATGCCGGACACATCGTCATTGAAGACTGGTTCAGGGGCTACTGAGGGAGTCCTGAATTATGGGGTCCTCAGGTGTCCGGGCTATGTGACGTGGGCCAGACAGATGGGCCGTAAAGATACGAGATAGAAGGCCTTCCCCCGTGTCCGGATGGGACTCTCCTTTGCGTGGATGGCAAGCTTGGCGGTCGGATATGAAGATTCCTTTCTCTGTAAACCGACTCTGTACAATCCTAGCCCCCTCCGGTGTCTATATAAACCGGAGGGTTTAGTCCGTAGAGGCAATCATAATCATACAGGCTAGACATCTAGGGTTTAGCCATTACGATCTCGAGGTAGATCAACTCTTGTAACCCATATACTCATCAAAGTCAATCAAGCAGGAAGTAGGGTATTACCTCCATTAAGAGGGCCCGAACCTGGGTAAACATTGTGTCCCCTGCCTCCTGTTACCTTTGATCCTTAGACGCACAGTCTGGGACCCCCTACTCGAGATCTGCCGGTTTTGACACCGACAACCCCCCGAACCTATTGACTACTGTATCACGGAGAAATCTTCTGTTCTCTTTCCTTGCTGTTTTCGTGTCAGATCTGAAAATATGTCATCCCGAGACTCAGAGGGTGAGAGCTATGTTGTTGATTTCATCACAAAGCCCAAGTCCTATGGGGATGTGGAGCACTATGGCTGGACCACGGAGGAAGAGGAAGACTATTATCCTAGGGAGAAGGAGGAGACGAGCTCAGATGAGGATGAAACTCCGTTGCCTCAACCTGGCGACATGCATGTGGAATTCAAGAAGTCAAGCCTCCTGAACAAACCAAAGAGGCCTAAGGTTCAATTTATACCCTTCCACCTTTTGCAGGACAGTAAGCAAGATTTATGCAAAAAGGTACTGGAGCTTGAACAAGAGATCGGTGAATTGAAGGAGGAAAATTCCATCCTCAAGCGTAAGCTGAGGAAGAAGGACAAACCCTCTACTTCATCTTCACCACCACCTCCTTCTTCATCACCAAAAGAAAGTTGAGTATCGGGTATGGGCACTCCCCTTGGCTTCCGCCAAGGTTGGGGGAGGTGCCCCGGTATCATATCATCCCCACTATCTTTTGCCTTTACTTATTTTGGTTCAATGTTTTGCTCTAGATGAATAAAAGTTTAGTTCGATCCTTTCTTTTTGAGAGTTTGCTTAGTGATCTATCCTTGCAATCGTGTGCGAGATATATAATAAACTTTAGTTTGAGTTTTTGCTTTCTTTACTTTCATGTTACAATAAAAAAGAAAGGAAATAAATAAAAGGAAAGGAAATAAATCAAGAAGATCATATGCTAATCTTATGGTAGGTGATGACACCACATAAGGAAAAGTATAAGTATAAAATTTTATTAGAGATTGACAAACATAGCATTAGTCAATGATACAACTCATGAAAGAATTAATTAGGGAAAAGAAGATTTACATGTAAATATACTATCCTAGAAATCTTTTGTGATTGTGAGCCCCCATCAAAATATTATATGCCAAAATTGTTGACGTCGGATAAGGAAGACAACTTAATGATTTATGTTTGTTCATATTCACATAGAAGTCATATTGTCATGGATCCTTTAACATGTGGTGCTTTCCCCTATCATTGCTAGCCAAAAATTGCGCACCAAGTAGAGATACTACTTGTGCATCCAAAAACCCTTTAACCCAAATATTATTTTCAAGAGTCAACCATACCAACCTAGGGATTGATCAAGATCCCTCAAATAAGTTGTCATCATTGAAATATGGCAATAAAAATTGCTTCTAAAAGTGTGAGATCATTTAGTGTAAGAGAAAATTGAGCGTTGTACGAACTTGTGATGGTCAAGAGTAAAAGCGACAGACTACATAATAAAGGTTTCCATCACAAGGGGCAATAGAACGTGATGTTCTTTTGCACTAAGGGGTTGAGCATACAAACAAATAAGCGCATGGCAACCTCTGCTTCCCTCTGCGAAGGGCCTATCTTTCACTTTTATGTATTTACCTTTATGCAAAGAGTCAAAAGTTTTTCTCTCTATTCCTTTTTATTTTCTCCTTTGGCACATCATGTGGTGAGGAAAGACCTAGGCACATATGTCTAGTTGAATATGGGTAGCATGAGTTATTATCATTGACATCACCCTCGAGGTGAGTACGATGGGAGGCGAAACTATAAGCCCCTAACTTTCTATGTGTCCGGTTGAAACGTTTTGCTCATGTGTACGCGGTGAGTGTTAGCAATCATAGAAGACTATATGATGGTTGAGTATGTGAGACTTGCCTAAAGGCTCGGATGCGTGACCCTTCCTGAAAAGATGATGAATTATAGTTGCAAAGTTGACTGAGAACATAGTTTGTTGGTTTCTAATAGAGTTTTTGCTTTATACTTCGATAGTGTGATGAATTGTCACTTATGCATGAGAAGTCTATGATAAAAGTTCTATGATAAGATTCTTATTGTTAACATCAACAAACATAAACATAAGACTCTTATCATAGACTTCTCATGCATAAGTGACAATTCATCACACTATTGAAGTATAAAGCAAAAACTCTATTAGAAACCAACAAACTATGTTCTCAGTCAACTTTGCAACTACGATTCATCATCTTTTCAGGAAGGGTCACGTATCGGAGCCTTTAGGCAAGTCCACATACTCAACCATCATATAGTCTTCTATGATTGCTAACACTCACCACTTACACATGAGCAAAACGTTTCAACCGGACACATAGAAAGATAGGGGCTTATAGTTTCGCCTCCCAACATTTCACCTCCAGGGTGATGTCAACAATAATAACTCATGCTATCTATATTCAACTGGACATATGTGCCTAGATCTTTCCTCACCACATGATGCTTGCCAAAGGAGAAAAATAAAAAGGAATGGAAGGAAAACTTTGGCTCTTTGCATAAAAGTAAATACATAAAAGTAAAAGATAGGCCCTTCGCAGAGGGAAGCAGAGGTTGCCATGTGCTTATTTGTTTGTATGCTCAACCCCTTAGTGCAAAAGAACGTCACGTTGCATTGCCCCTTGTGATAGCGACCTTTATTATGCAGTCTGTCGCTTTTATTCTTCACCATCACAAGTTCGTGCAACGCTCAATTTTCTCTTACACTAAATGATCTCACACTTTTAGAAGCAATTTTTATTGCCTTTTTGCACCGAGGACAACTTACTTGAGGGATCTTGCTCAATCCCTAGGTAGGTATGGTGGACACTTGAAAGTAAGATTTGGGTTTAAGGGTTTTTAGATGCACAAGTAGTATCTCTACTTAGTGCGGAATTTTTTGCTAGCAAAGATAGGGGCAAGCACCACATGTTAAAGGATCTATGACAATATGACTTCTATGTGAATATAAACAAACATAAACCATTAAGTCGTCTTCCTTGTCCAACGTCAACAATTTGGGCATATAATATTTTGATGAAGGCTCACAATCACAAAAGATTTCTAGGATAGTATATTTCTATGTGAAACTTCTCTTCCCTTATTAATTCTTTCATGAGTTGCATCATTGACTAATGCTATGTTTGTCAATCTCTAATAAAATTTTCTGCTTATACTTTTCCTTATGTGGTGTCATCACCTACCATAGGATTAGTATATGATCTTTTTGATTTATTTCCATTCTCTTTTTCTTTGTTATTTGCAACATGAGAGTAAAGAAAGCAAAAACACAAACTAACTTTATTATAAATTGCACATGATTACAAGGATAGATCACTAAGCACACTCTCAAAGAAGAAAGGATCGAACTAAACTTTTATTCTTCTAAAGCAAATGATTGAACTAAAATAAGTAAAGGCAAAAAGATAGTGGGATGATACGATACCTGGGCACCTCCCCCAAGCTTGGCGGAAGCCAAGGGGAGTGCCCATACCCGACACTCAATTCTCATTTGGTGGTGAAGAAGATGATGGTGGTGATGAAGCGATCCTGTCCTTAAGGATCAAGAGATTCTCCAAACGACGGGTGACGCTCCGGAGATGGATGATATGCTCTTGATGCAGAATATTTTCGCGAGTGAGATACTTATTTTGTATGCGAACTATTCAATGATGCGAAAGGCTTCAATCTCAGAAGGGGTAAGATGAGCAAGGTAAGTCTTAAGGATATCTTCTTCTTCCTCCTCGGCCGGCAGTGCTTGTTCTGCCATCGACGGTGAATCTACGGTAGCCTCCTTGCCCTTGTCTCTCTTGACGACGTCTGTGGGCTCCTCCCTCTTTAGCTCGATCTTCATCAACCAAGCATCTTCTTCCATGTTGTTGGAGGAGGAGGAAGACATGATGCCTGGCTTGACAAATCTGACCGAAAACAGCAAGAAAAGAGAACAGAGGATTTTCTCCGTGATACGGCGATTAACAGGTTCGGGAAGTATATGTAGATTATTTATCTTGGAGGACAAGCATATGGTACAAAAACAGAGTCCACAAGGTGTCCCAGGTGGGCACAACCCACCTGGGCGCGCCAGGCAAGCCTGGTTAGCCCTGGTGTCTTGTGCCCACCAGGGTACGCCTCCTGGAAGTTTATTTATTTCCTAATTTTTTCAATATTCCAAAACTGATAAAAAATATTTTTGCGGATTTTTCGAAGTCCATTTACTTACCATATCACGTACCTCCTTATTTTCACAATTCTGGAGTGTTTCAGAAGGACTCTTTTATGTGTTCTTCCAGTGTCAAAGTTTGGATAATATTACTTTCAACATTAATGGGTGTACCTGAGATATAATGTTTTATTCGTTGCCCATCGACAACCTTCGGGTTAGTACCTTCGGAACTATTTATTTTGATGGCTCCAAGCCGATAAACCTCCTCGATAACATAGGGGCCTTCCCATTTTGAGAGGAGTTTTCCTGCAAAGAATCTGAAATGAGCGTTGTACAAAAGAACATATTCTCCGACTTTAAACTCATGCTTTTGGATTCTTTTGTCATGCCATTTTTAACCTTTCTTTGAATAATTTTGCATTTTCATAAACTTGGGTTCTCCATTCATCTAATGATTTAATATCAAATAACCTCTTTTCACAAGCAAGCTTGAAATCATAATTGAGCGCTTCGATGGCCCAATATGCTTTATCTTCTAACTCAAGAGGCAAATGACAAGTTTTTCCATAAACCATTTTATAAGGAGACATACCCATAGGATTTTTATATGCTGTTCTATAAGCCCAAAGTGCATCATATAATTTATTAGACCAATTCTTCTTAAACCTATTGACAGTCTTTTGCAAAATTAATTTTCTTTCTCTATTGCTAAGTTCAACTTGACCACTAGACTGAGGATGATAAGGTGATGCAATTCTCACTACAAAAAAAAGACACATCCGTGACATTTTGGGCCGAACGAATAAATTTTCTGTCATACTTATGACACTTCTATGACGATAATTGTGACAAAACCCGGTATCATCATAGATGTGGTGGGGTCCTACTTCTATGACAAAAAATCATGACAGAAAATGAGCTTTTCGTCCTGGGCGGGCCGGAGACGCAGCTGCATGACATTCTTTGGCCGTCCATGACGGAAAAAACCGTGGTAGAAGCGAGGGCGAGGAAAATATCGGGGTGTTCCCTGTTACGGTGGGTGGTCGGGGCCGAGAAATGCGCATTTCTCTGGTACATGCACGCGCGTGGGTGCGAGGCGTTGGGCTCTAACTGAACCCGAGCGGGGAGTTGGGCTCTAACTGAACCCGAGTGATTACACTACAGGCTACGCGTTACTAAACCCGAGCGATCGATCGATGGCTGTTAACTGAACCCGATCAAGCGATTCCTTCGCTACTGCTGCTAACTGAAGCCGATCGATGTTGCCTCTGGATGAACAGTGAGCGTTGCTGGGGGGGTTTGGATGAACAGTTCCCGGTGGGGGTGGATGAACAGGACCCCGTGGTGTTGCCTCTGGATGAACAGGACCCCGATCGATCGAGCCGGTTGGGGCAGGATGAACAGGACCCCGTGGAGGGCAGGATGAACAGGACCACCCCGTGGAGGGCAGGATGAACAGTAGAAGGTGGAAGGCTGGATGAACAGTAGCCCGTGGAGGGGTGGTTGAACAGGAGCCCGTGGAGAGGGCTGGTTGAACAGTAGCCGGTGGAGTAGCGCGCGGTGGAGGCTGGATGAACAGGAGCCCGTGGATGAACAGTCGCAGGTGGAGGCTGGAGGAGGTCGACGATGGATGAACAGTAGCCAGTGGAGGCTAGAGGGGGTCGACGGTGGAGATGAACAGTATCCCGTGGAGTCCCGTTTTGTGGTACGCCACACCCCTCCCGATGAACAGGACCCCCGTTTCGACCGTAGCGCTCCAACACAAGTCTGTTTCCTCCGTTTTGCGGTACGCCACACCCCTCCCGATCAACAGGACCCCCGTTTCGACCGTAGGAGGTCTGTTTCCTCCGTTTTGCGGTACGCCAGACCCCTCCCGATGAACAAGATCCCGTTTCGACCGTGGCCGGTCGAACACAAGGCTGTTTCCTCCGTTCTGCGGTACGCCAGGCCTCGTTTCCATCGGCTATTCCGTCCAAGCCGGTTGGCTCCCACGCGTTCTGTTGCCTCCCGATGAACACGACGCATTCCGTTGCCTCCCCATGAACACGACGACGACGCAGTTTCTCCGTTCCGACCCAGCCATGTACACGAGATCTGTCTATACGTATGCGCGAGTAGGTGTTCAAGACCCCGCCCGTATGTACGTACGTGGCCGTATTTTCTTTCTTGCACACTGGCCGCTGTACGTACGTGTACATGCTACATGCGCGCCTCAACTACGACACGTGCGCGCTCTACATCGACCAGTATGTACGTACACGTTCGCGACCAGAATGACAATGCTACGTATGCTTCGACCAGGTGGGTCCCGACTGTCAGGCACTTCCTTGCGTGCGAAGATATAGCTAGTGGGTCCCAGCAGTCAGGGGGCCAATCGGTTTTTTTGCCCGAACGCACTTCCTTGCATGCGAAGATGTAGCTGGTGGGTCCCAGCAGTCAGGGGGGAACGTTTTTTCGCGAAATACGGTGGCCCGTCCGGTGGGTCCCCGCTGTCAGGTGCAGGAATAATTATTTTGCGCATAATAAGGAGTCACTTCCATGCGGCTGCCGTGGACCCAGCTGTCAGCCTCTCCACGTACAGTACTCTTCCGATGGAAGTCGGTCGTTGACCACATTGACCACGCCGCGCCGAGAGCACCAAGGCGGTGGACGACGGCGAGGCCTAGGAAGGGGACGACGCGGAGCCAGGGAAGACGCAGCAGTGGATGCCCGCGTAGAGGAGTATGAAGGTTCACTAGTTCGCTGCGGTGTGAGGCTGCCGTCGCCGCAGAATAACAAGGGGTGTGGGTGAGTAGAGGGATGGCCTGGCCAACGGTGGGAGTAGTAGGGGGCGGTGAGGCCTGCGCCGCATCGCAACCGGCCATGGGATGCAGGAGCACGAGGCACGACTGGCGCTGGTTTGGGCGGCTAGAGCAAGAAGACCAGAGGTTGAAGAAGTACTCCGGCCGTTGGATGGACATCGTACGGTCACTGGAGCTAGAAACGTTCATATTGACTAAGTTGACAAAGCCATCCGTCCCCGTCAACTTAGTAGGCCCACAAGTTAGCCTCCCACCAAGGTGGGTCCCAGCTAGCAGGGGGAGTATTCATTTTTTCTGCGTAATAAGGAGGCACTTCCGGTGGGTCCGAGCTGACAGCGGGGGGAACATTTTTTTCGCGAAATACGGTGACCCGTCCGGTGGGTCCCAGCAGTCAGGGGGAATATTTTTTTCACAACATACGGTGGCCCGTCCGGTGGGTCCCTGCTGTTAGGTGGAGGAATCATTATTTTCCGCGTAATAAGGAGGCACTTCCTTGCTGCGGCTGTGGACCCAGCTGTCAGCCTCTCGACGTACAGTACACTTCCGATGGATGTCGTTCCTTGACCATGTTGACCACGCCGCATTCCGTTGCATGCATGCGTCCATGGGCGCGGTGCGTCCCCACTGTCAGCCTCTCACATACAGTCATCTTCCGATGACTCTCGGTTGTTGACCACGTTGACCACACCGTGCCGAGCGCACCAGAGGCCGATGGACGACAGCAAGGCCCCAGACTGGAACGACCCGGAGATGGGGAAGACGGGGCAGTGGAGTCGCAGATGGAGAGGAGTGGGAAACTTGACTGGTTCGGGTGCGCGGTAGCACAACCACAGTGCCGCCCATGGGAGGCAGGAGCAAGAACAAAGGTTGAAGAAGGAGCACGGCTGTTGGATTAACATCCAATAGTCCAGCTGCTAGAATCATTTGTTGATTAAGTTGACAAAGCCCTGCGTACACGTCCGCTTAGTAGGCCCACAAGTCAGCCACCAAATCTGACGGGTCCCAGCTGTCAACGGGAGGAATAATTTTTTTCGCATAACAAGGAGGCACTTCCTTCCGTGCAAAGATACAACCGGTGGGTCCCAGCTGTCAGGTGGAGGAAACATTTTTTCAGCTTAATAAGGAGGAACTTTCCTTGTGTGCGACCATGGACCTCGTGGGTCCTAGCCGTCAGGCTCTCCACGTACAGTCCTCTTTCGATGACTCTCGTTTGTTGACCACGCCGCACCGAGCGCAGCGAGGCGGTGGACGACGGCGAGGCCCCGGACGGGAATGACTCGGAGATGGGAAGACGCGGCAGTGGAGTCGCAGATTGAGTGGAGGAGAAGGGTTATAACTGGTTCTGGTGCGGCGTGGGGCTGCAGTCGGTGGAGAATAACAGGAGGTGTGGAGGGGTGGAGGGATAGCCTGGCCGGCGGTGGGTTAGCGCTTCGCAGCGATGCCTGCTAAGTAGAGCCGCTAGCCGCTAGAGGCCAGACCAGGCGGTCCCGGTGACGCTGGAGGAAGAAGACGAGAGATTGAAGGTGCATGCCGACCAAGTTGACAACGCCCTGCATAGGCTTCGACCTATTGGCCCACATGTCAGCCTGCAAAAATGTGGCATATATTTAACCCATGTTTTCTAGAATGTACAGTCCATTTGCTCGGCTGGGTGAACAAATAATTTCGCGTCAATGCGGCCCATTTAAATTATCTAAGAAATTCCAGCCCATTTGCACTTCCTTCAAATACACGAATTAGCTGGGCTCGTTATATATATAATGTTATGTTAGAAGGAGCAATTAATATCAAAAATAAACCGGAGAGGCACATTTTTTTATATAATAATTAACAAATTAGCGAGCTTTTGTACGCAATCACCAGGATTTTCCTTGCCTGTGAGTCAAAAACAACCAGGATTTTCCTTGCCAACTTCTATTAAACATTTACTTTTATAAGTTAATAACACGTCGGATGTTTTTACAATGTATATATAAGTCTCTATAAAATATACGATAATAGTAATAATATAAATATATATAATGTGGTTAAAAAATACATTGGGCTGCCGGTCTTTAAGAAAAATCCCATAGGCCGGTATGGACCTCAAAAAATAAGTTGAAACCACTGTCACCGTATGTCGTGGGCTACGCATGTTAAAATACAAAACCTAGGCCTAGCTGATACTTGTTCGCCCTCTGGAAAAAAATGATACCAGATCCCCGAGCGAAGTGGATTATAGAGGGGGTCGGCGGCACGACTGAAGAAGCACATCAGGAGCGATTTTTTTTCTTCAGTGGCTGGCTCTCGATGGCGTTTTTTACTTGCCTCTACACCATACAACTTGTATTTTTAGCCTCCCAGTCCGTGGTGGACCAGCAGCCCATTTGCTGGGCGAGCCAACCTACAGAAACCAGCACACTACTTCTCATCAAGCCCCAAAAACAACGCAGTACTATGTTTGCTTTGAGGCCGAAAACATTACGGCAGGAGTTGAGCGGGGGAGGGGGCAAGACAGAGCAAAAAGATTAAAAAGAGCTGATGCGCCGTTGCTACCCTAACAAAGCAGGTGCAATTCTTCTCGGGAAGAAGGTGTGCCATTGACACCCACACATCACATACCCCACAGTAGGCATACTAACAAGTTCACACACAAGCACAACAGAAAAGGTAAACATTCGTATCAAACTCTGGTTCACAGGACACGTTCATATTCATAGCCAACATTCACTATCAACAACTCAAAAGATTCATATATACACAAGTTCAGCATGTCTATGGATCCAAATGATTGATAGACCACACAACAATATACATAGATAATTCACAAAAAGATTCAGATATACACATGTTCAGTATGTTTATGCATCCAAATGATTGAGATCACAGCCAATATCATCCATGGACGAACTTTAATTACCTAGGGTACAGACTAGTAAATGGTGTTCAGTCGGAGGTACTTCTTGCTAAAATTAATGCTTGTACGAGTAAACTTTAGAGTACATAAGAGGCAGCACAGACAATCTGAACTTTGCTTGTAGGTTTATCCTCAAATAGTGGCCCCGTGCCGAGGGAGGTGTGAGCAACTTGGCCACTACTTTCATCCAACTAGTTTACTGGCTCATCTTGGTCCTGTAGCTCGCCAAAATTCTACATTGCAGACTGGTAAATGGTGTTCAGTCGGAGGTACTTCTTGCTAAAATTAATGCTTGTACGAGTAAACTTTCGAGTACATAAGAGGCAGCACAGACAATCTGAACTTTGCTTCTAGGTTTATCCTCAAATAGTGGCCTTGTGCCGAGGAAGGTCTGAGCAACTTGGCCACTACATTCATCCAACTAGTTTACTGGCTCATCTTGATCCTGTAGCTCGTCAAAATTCTACATTGCAGACGAGAAAGGAGGCGGTTGAGAAAATGAACCACCCAACTTTTTTGTGCAGTTCAACTGAAATGGAGCATCCCTGGCGTGCAGACTGATTAAGTGCCAGATGAATATACACGTCAACCAACTTGTCTGGAATCTTTAGACTCCATGCCATACAGTTCGCTACCATATGTGCTGATAACCAAAAGGCACAAGTTGGGACCAAAGACTGGACTGCGTTTTTCTGGGCTATGCGCCCAGCAATATTTTTGGCGTTCACTCTCCTAATACTTGGAGTTTGACAATTGGTTGACGCCGGTTGATACTCGAATGAATATAGGCACTTCTTCTTGTCAACATCGATGCTTGTCTGAGTGAACTTTGGAGTACATAGCAGCAGCATAAGTACCTATCCATCTGATCTTTTTGTGCAGCTCTACTGGAATCACCCGATGTAATGATTTGCCTGCGAGTTCAGGCTCCAAGTTACTCCTTTATGAAATCGGCAAACAGTAGCACAATACCAAATTACCAATACATATGACAAGCACAATAATCAGGATAAAGACCAGTACCAACCTGTGTGAGGTAGCATATCAATTACTATTTCCTTTGACTGGAAGCCAAGATAAGCCAAGCGACTGACAGCAAAGGAAGAATGCAAGCCGAGATTAGCGACTAACAGGAAAGGAAGGAAGCTGTCGAGGCCATGAAGCACCCAAAGTTTTTGTGCAGTTCCACCAAAATCGAGCATCCCTGTTGGCACATATATTGAGAGAGTGAGATTACTTTAATAGTGGGACTAGTTGATGAAACATACACTAACAAATAGAAGCACCCTCATTATCTTAATGGGTAAAGTTAGCAACAAAGTAGTCTTGCTTAAAGAGAGGTATTAGTTTATTTAATCAATGCCAATTAGCTCAACACTCAAAGCATTGCCATGTATCATAGGTTGCAAAACTTTAACGTGCAAAGATAAAGGAGTTTCTCATGACAGTAGCATGATACAAATAGAGATGACAGCAAACTAATATGGATGAAGGCCTTAGGCCCATACCAACCTGAGGAAAAAAGCTTATTCATGTAGTCCCATAAGAGATAATAAAGCACTCCCTGGAATCACTCGATAGTATATATTTTTGTGCACTTCAAATGTATGGTTGAAATCACTCTTGTTTACCAGTGCGGAGATTATATCGAAACATTATCAAGAACTTCCAGCAGAGTTAAAGCACTGGCTGGGACACAGTTCATTGTATTGTCTTGTGTAGTTCCACTAAAATGTGTGATTGGCACAACATGATCCCTGTTTGCACAAGTAGGAACAAGGTGAAACCTTCATTAGCTTAGTGAGAAAGGATAGAAAGACATTAGCATATTACTCTAACAGTAGCATCAAATTCATGATGGACAATACGCAAAACATTGCCTCATTGAACCAATGGCAATAAATTGACATGCAAAACAATAGCACTATTATGTCATGACACTAATAATATTCCCTCCCTGCTCCACCACATGATTCACCTCCATAGACAAACATACACACGTACATGATTCAGCATAGGGTGCTACTAAAGATTTGTTTAACTCCGACAGGAAAATTAGGCAGCAACAAATTAGTGGTACTTAAGTACTCCTAATTAATTAAGTGAGACGGCAGAAGTGGAAGGGCTCCCTGGAGGATCGTCTCACATGTAAGGTAGTTGTTGCCGGAGCCCTTGAATGGCCTCGACTGAGGCCTCTGGCTTCAGCAAGATCGCCTTGCCACTGTTTATTCTTCTTCTTCTTCCTCTTCATGCTCTGTTTCTCATTCTCCTCACCAGTTGGTGAAACCAAGTACATGATTGGCCTTGTATTTCAGAATTGGTTTTGTCAGTGAGGGAGTACAAGTGTACTAGTAAACAATAGCATTATTTTCTCATGGAAGTCGCAAAATAGAGATGAACACATGCATTAAATATCATTCTTACCTAAAGGAAGGTTATGGTGCCAATATGGATGATGAGGATTGGAACTCCCTTTGTGCAGTTCCACCGAAATGAACAAACTGTTCCGTTCTGACATTCCAGTTAAACAACACAAAAGTCACTTCTTTTAAGAAGAGTTTTGTGCAGTGCACCAAAAGGTCACAACAGCAACCAGGTGAAATGGATATCCCTGTTTGCACAAAAAAGCTACAGAGGAAACAGTCAGGGTCTCAAACAATTACAGGCAAAAACATTTGGCTAAACTTGTCATGGCTTATAACAGTGGCACGACTTCATTTTTACCATGGGCATTAGATTAAGAACAGCTAAATATTTGGTATAAGGGCATGGGACAGTGGGTGCACCAGCAGTCCAGCACCATGTACCTAAACAGGGGCATAAAGTGGTGTTTCATAGTTTGTTGCCCCGAGAAAACAAACATCCAAGAAACATATCTGGGTTGGTCCCATTTTTGTTCACTCTAGCCACCTACTCCTATGTGTGGATAGCAAATCTAGTCCTGGTCATACCACTGTGTACAGCGTTACCCCTATATTTCCCTTTTCGACCAAGAGACCGGTTGGATGACCGGTGTGTACTACTTTCACCCCCTTTCCTTCTTGTTTGTACCAAGTCCGATGTACTACATACTAAATTCCCCCACACCCACTTTATATCTTGTTTGAACCAAGTACAAGATTCGACTCCATGAAGTGGCTTTACCTCTAACAATAGAAGAAAAAAATAGGTGACATTGGACCATCCGATCCAGAGGGGCTGAGAGGTAGGAAATGATGCACATGCCGCGACGTAGCGAGCTGGGGAAGTAGAGCTAAGGCGGTTTCGAAGGAAGATATACCTGAAGGTCATCGGGATGTGGATAGGTGGGCGGCGGGAGGCCGGATCCGCCCACACTAGGGCAACGACGAAGGGATCAGAGGACCTCCCGCGCCGGCGCTCGGCCAGAGATAACGGTGCGGCCGGCAGTGGGTCTCCTCCCTCGCTGTCGACAACAGCCTAAACGCTGCCCCTCCTCCCCTTCACCGGCGGAGGGGGATACGTCCGGATCTGTAACCAGCGGTGAGGATAGAAAGACAGTGTTTTTGAAGGGAGAAAGACAGTGTTACCACCCCTATCTTGTTTAGATCTGGAGAGGATGAGAGTGTGTGAATAGAGCAACCCTAGCAAGCAAGCGCGGAGGCTCCGACCTATATATACGTAGTGGGGTAGTTTTCCTTTTTCACTCCATCAAAACAATCGTTAAAAATTGTGTACTACGAGCCAGGTCGCCGTTTTTTTAGTTGTTGATTGTTTTTTGAGATAGCTACCCGCTTGTTCCAAGTGGTGTTACGGTGTGCCAGGTCGCACTTTTTTTAGGGTGCCAGGTCGCACTTTGTATCGTTCAAGTCTGGTACAAGTCCCTCCATTAAATGAACAACCACCCCCTCGTAAAAATGGTGAACAAGCCCACGGCAAAAATTATCGGAAACGTGGGTTGCCCCAACATGCATTATTATTTATATTTTCTACTCCCTCCGTTCCTAAATATAAGTCTTTTTTATTAGCCACACCTAAGACAAGAATTTTTTTTATTAGCAGTGAACCCCACATGTCATAGACACAAAAAGTGTGGCAAGATTCCCTTAGGCAAGCCAATGTGTGTCTAACAATTTGAGCAACTCAAGTTAGGCAAGTGTGGCAAGTGTGGGAAAAATAATGTGGCAACATAAGACAGACATAGTCACAATCCAAACAGCCCCGTAATTTTTTGTGACATGCATGAAAATTTGGTTAGTTAAATTTATAGTCAAAATTGGCAAGGTGCATCAAATCAACACATGCAAGTATCAAAAGGGAGGTCACGGCATGCATGCATGCATGCATGCGTTGTACTCCCCCCGTTTCCAAATATAAGTGTTTTTAGAGATTGCAACAAGTGACTACATACGAAGCAAAATATGTCTACATACATCCGTATGTAGTAGTCCATTTGAAATGTGTAAAAAGACTTATATCGACTGCAGTGCTTTGATGTGTCACGTCAACTCGTACAAGACCGAGAAGTTTGATTACTACAACGCCCCCTCCCTCGTGCATGAGCATGGTGGCTGGCGGGACTAGTAGGAGCTTTCGCTACACGCTTCTTGACGGCGGCGAACTTGCGGATGGAGTTAACCATCATGTCATCCATGCGAGAGGCGAAGCCGGCGTCGGCAAGGCCTACGACGCCGGCGGTCGCCAGCACCGTCTGGAAATGTTGTGCGGTGCGGGGCCGCAGGCTGGCGCCTTGGATGATTTGGCACAGCCGACTGCCACTCGCGACCATCGCCTCCATAGGTGCTTCTGGCTTCTGGTCACTTGGTCTTGGATTGGAGTGAGTAGTGTTGCACAGTGATTGAGAAAGAACATTTATTGTCAATCTAACCCTGCCATCCATACACCTCTTTGGTTTAGATTTAGTTTAGGGTTAGAATCTAATTCTAACCTCTAACTGAGTTAGTAGAGTTCTCCTCGTCTCGGTTCATCGCCATCATACTTTCCCCATTTCTGTGTTTTCATTATCCAGTGAATCAAATAGGCCCTTAGACTGGTTTAGGTCCAGTAGTTTTTTATAAACGTGTTATGTCCAAAATTTAATGAACGTGCTCCGGTTTCTACGAAAATAATCTGGTTTCATGTAGTAATTCATTTATTTATTTATTCTTCTGCGGGGGGTTTGCATGTAATTCGTGAGGTCTGAAATGTAAAGTACCCCGACATATGCTCCGAGTCGTGCATGCACTACGACCCAGATGCTCTATGTCCCACATGTCAGCGAAAGGGTGCACGTAGAAATAGCCTAGGAGTACATATAGGAGGATAAATGCGTGAAAAAATATGTATGATGAAGCGTAGCTGCTGTTCGAAAAGGAGACTGCAACGCCCCGGGTCCGATGCGCCAGGTGTCTGCCAGTTATTCGCTGCCGTTGCCATGTCTTTTGCTTGCGTGTTGCATTTTGTCATGTCATCATGTGCTTTGCATTTGCATACGTGTTCGTCTCATGCATCCGAGCATTTTCCCCGTTGTCCGTTTTGCAATCCGATGCTCCTATCTCCTCCGGTGCACCCCTCTTGTTTTCTTTCGTGTGCAGGTGTCAAACTTTCTTGAAATGGACCGAGGCTTGTCAAGTGGCCCTAGTATACCACCCGGAGACCACCGGTCAAGTTTCGTTCCATTTGGAGGTCGTTTGGTACTCCAACGGTTAACCGGGTAACCGCGAAGTCCGTTTTGGCATTGCAGCAAAACCCCCCCTTCTAACAGTCCCAAAACCCCTCTAAGTCCCTGCCATGCTCTCGGTCGTTCGATCACCATCGCGTGGGCGAAAACCACACCTCGTTTGGACTCTCCTAACTCCCTCTGCCTTTATATTTGCCCTCTCCCCCAAAAAATTCACGGATGAAACCCTACCGTCTCCCTCCTCGCACCGCCGGACATGTCCGCCCGCCGCCGGACGCCGTCCGCCGCCGCTCCCAGCCAATCCGGAGGCGACACGTCAGCTCCCCGCGCCGAATTTTTCCCAAGTCTTTCTCTGATGTGATTATCATGCCATGTTCAACTGTGTGTAACTTCTTGGATGTAGCTCCGATTCGCGCGTCTGATATGTCAAATTGTTCGTCTCGTGATGATCTACATTTTGTTCAATTGCACCATGATCATTTGAGTTCATCTTGATGCCCAAATCTCTGTTGGAAGAGGGCTAGTTGCTGTTATCTGCTGGTTCTTAACAGAACTTGGAGATTTGTCATTTTTGTATCATTAAATCTGTGCATCTTTTGAGCATGAGCTCTACATGTGTTTTGAATTATGCCATGCCATCTTTCCAGTGGTGTAGTCCATGTATTTTTGTGATCTCTGTGGTGACTAGCACAAGCATGCAAAGTAGGCCCCGTAATATTTCTGATTTCAGGGACTTAGTGATTTCTCCAAGTCCTTGTCTGCTGTATTTTTGTTGCCATGTTAACTTGATGCTACAGAGAGATCCATGCATATTTTGGTGATGTTCAGTAAGGATGTTTTGTAGATATTGTTGTAATTGATCCAGTCCTGCAATTGTTTGCATTTATGGAGTGCCATAGCATGACTCAATCTTGCTCTACTTTTGCTATAAAATATTTCTGGAAGATTCTTAACATGATATGCAATTTTGCCAAGCTTGTTGTAGTTGCTCCATACATGCTATGCAATTGTTCTTGCCATGGATAGCTTCATAAACATGCCTTCTTGCTGTAGGTATACCTGTTTTGTCATGAATTGCTCTGTAGTGAATGCATCAAGCTCACCAACATGCCTACATATTAATATTTCTGCCATGCTCTGTTTTCTGCCAAGTCTGAAACCTGATAACGAAACTTGCTATGTTTACATGCTTTCCATCATATCTTATGGTCCTTTTTGGCTTATGGTCAGTAAGGGACTTTTGTTATATGCTTTGAGTAGATTCATTCCATGCCTTGTTTTGCCATGTTAAGTTCCTGTAGCATGTTGATATCATGCTCTGAACATTGCAACCTGATGTTATTTCTGTCATGTCCAGTAATTTCACGAAGTCTGTGAACCTGTTATTATTTGCAATCTTGCCATGTCTTTTTGAGCATGTTCTAGTGATTTCTGGAGATAGCTCAGTTTTCATGTTTTGTTGTGCTTTACCTTTACATCATTTCCATGCCTTTTGTTCTCATGTTGAGTTGCTGTAGCATATTGTTTTGATGCTTGCCATATGCCTAGTTGCTGTTTTGGCCAGATTGTTGCTATGTCTTGTTTGAAGTGTTTGTGTTGCACCGTTGCTCCGTTTTGAGCATGCTCTATATGAAACTTGCTTAGTTTTGCATGTAGTCTCATATTATCATGTTGCATACTTTTTTTGAGGTGTTTGCTTGATGTTTGTATGCATTTTGCATCAATGCCATGTTTATCTTGTTTTGCTCATATCTTCTAGGCCGTAGCTCCGAATCTAATGAACTTTATATGTAACTTGACTAGAATTTCGTGTAGATCATCATGGTGCTCTTTAACTTTCTGTTTAACAACTTGAACATAAGGTTTAATCAGTTCTGGACCAATTTCGAAATTTGCACATGAGGACTTACCGGAATTGTCATATGTTGTTTCCGGCCTCATTTAAACTTGCCTTGATGTGTTGCTCTTGTATGCATCCTCTCTTGCCATGAGTAGCTTCATATAGCCTCGTCATGCATCATTCTTGTTTGAGCATCATACCTTGTTCATGCGTGGTGTGTTTACCTTGTTGTGTGCTTCTTCTCGATAGTTCCCGTGTCGTTGCGATCGTGAGGATTCGTTCGTCTTCGTGGCTTCATCTTCTTCATGGATTCGTTCTTCTTCCTAGCGGGATTTCAGGCAAGATGACCGTCACCTTGGATCTCATTACTACCATTGCTATGCTAGTTGCTTCGTTCTATCGCTTTACTGCGCCACCTATTCATTTGCTCCTCAAGCCTCCCAAATTGCCATGAACCTCTAACCTTTGTCACCCTTCCTAGCAAATCGTTGTTTGGCTATGTTACCGCTTTGCTCAGCCCCTCTTATAGCGTTGCTAGCTGCAGGTGAAGATGAAGATTGCTCCATGTTGGATTATGTTTATGTTGGGATATCACAATATCTCTTATATTATTAATGCATCTATATATTTGGTAAAGGGTGGAAGGCTCGGCCTTATGCCTGGTGTTTTGTTCCACTCTCGCCGCCCTAGTTACTGAGATACCGGTGTTATGTTCCCGGATTTTGCGTTCCTTACACGGTTGGGTGATTTATGGGACCCCCTTGACAGTTCGCCTTGTATAAAACTCTTCCAGCAAGGCCCAACCTTGGTTTTTACCATTTGTCCAGCCTATTTCTTTTCCCTAGGGAGTCGCTCTCTCGAGGGTCATCTTATTTTAACCCCCCCCCGGGCCAGTGCTTCTCCAAGTGTTGGTCCGAACTGAGTAGACTGCGGGGCCACCTCGTGGAAACTCGAGGTCTGGTTTTACTCGTAGGATGTCTCATCCGGTGTTGCCCTGAGAACGAGATATGTGCAGCTTCCATCAGGATGTCGACGCATCGGGCGGCTTTGCTGGTTTTGTTTTACAATTGTCGAAATGTCTTGTAACCGGGATTCCGAGACTGATCGGGTCTTCCCGGGAGAAGGAATATCCTTAGTTGATCGTGAGAGCTTATCATGGGCTAAGTTGGGACACCCCTGCAGGGTATTATCTTTCGAAAGCCGTGCCCGCGGTTATGTGGCAGATGTTAATTTGTTAATATCCGGTTGTAGATAACTTGACACTTGACCTTAATTAAAACGCATCAACCGCGTGTGTAGCCGTGATGGTCTCTTCTCGGCGGAGTCCGGGAAGTGAACACGGTTTCTGGGTTATGTTTGACGTAAGTAGGAGTTCAGGATCACTTCTTGATCATTGCTAGTTCTCGACCGTTCCATTGCTTCTCTTCTCGCTCTTATTTGCGTAAGTTAGCCACCATACTTGCTTAGTCGCTGCTGCAACCTCACCACTTTACCCCTTCCTTTCCCATTAAGCTTTGCTAGTCTTGATACCCATGGAAATGGGATTGCTGAGTCCTCGTGGCTCACAGAGTACTACACCACCAGTTGCAGGTACAGGTTTTGCGATGATCATGACGCGAGAGCGAGGTTTACTTGTTTGGAGTTCTTCTTCTACTTCTTCTTCGATCAGGGGATAGGTTCCAGGCCGGCAGCCTGGGCTAGCAGGGTGGATGTCGTTTGAGTTTCTGTTTATGTTTCATCCGTAGTCGGATGTTGTTCTTATGTATTGATGTATTGATGTATTCTTGCGGCATTTGTATGCCTTGTATGTATCCCCAAATATTATGTAATGTTGATGTAATGATATCCACCTTGCAAAAGCGTTTCAATATGCGGTTCTATCCTTGGTGGGGCCTTCGAGTCTCTTTAGGATAGCATCGCATATTGGGCATGACAGAGACCTAAAGTGATGATAGGTATAGGTCGCACGCACCCAACTAGTGGTAGTACTAGACATACGACTGCTTTTTCCCGAAAAAAAGAGGTACGAGTGCTCGGTACTCCTATTCTATCAACGCGAGTCCCATCTGACAACAGCGTCTGTGCTATAGCTAGCTCTTCTCCCTCATTTCTCTCTTCTAATTCTAAACTCAGCCAACGCCCGGTGGGCGGGGTGGGGATTTGCCGATGGTCGGTTTGCTCAACTGCGGCCCCACCTCACAGTGAAAACGTTACTACTGGAATAAAAGTGCCATATACTCCTATACTAATAAAACATTAAGGCCACGAGGCAATGCAGTGCTGGTTACAGGAGGCAAGAAGAAGAGATGCATCCATCGACGACGTCCACCTCCTCGACTCAGGGCGCCGGCCCACCGAACGGCGGCTAAGTAGCAGCGACTGTTGTGGCCAGGTCGGCGTGCTTCTGAACAATGGCGTCCAAAGATTCCAGCCGCTGGAAGAATCCCAACGTCTTTCTGTCCTCGTTGGCCTTGTAGTGGCCTATGTAGACGATTTCCTCGTAGACGTGGATGTGCAGGTCGACGGTTTCTTGCATGGCGAGGCATTGCGCGACGAGCGCGGCCTCGAGGTGCACATTCTTCATCGCGCCCTCCGGCAACTGCAGGGCCACCAGGGCTTGAAAGAGTTCATCACCATGGAGGCCGATGAGGGTGGCAAGCAATGAGGAGCCTGGGCGCGTGGGCTAGAGCAGTACGGCAAGGTCGTTCGTGCGCTTCTTGACGGTGGCGAACTTGCGGATGGAGTTGACCATCATGTCGTCCATGCAAGAGGCGAAGCCGACATCGGCGAGGGCTACGACACCGGCGGTCTCCAGCACCATCTGGAAACGCTGCACGGTGCGGGGCCGCAGGCCGGCGCCTTGGATGATTTGGCACAGCCGACTGCCGCTCGCGTCCATCTCCTCCATAGGTGCTTCTGGCTTCTAGTCACTTGGTCTTGGATTGGAGTGAGCAGTGTTGCGCAGAGACTAAGGAGTAGATGGATTGGAGTGGTCGGGCGCCTTTATATGAGAATCCAAACTCTGTTGCATTCACATCGTGCTGGCTCTATTCTGCTTCTCCAATTGATTCCCTCTGCATGTAGAGTAATTTGAGGATGCATCATTGACCGTTCAATGTCTCGGGAACCGCTACCCTCTCCCTCCTTGGCATTCAAGCACCTATGGAGGCGACTGCCGCTCGCGTCTATCGCGTGTCAGGAGACGTTCCCATCGACGACGAGGTGCCTATGGTGACTTCGTAAATTTCAAGATGATAGTACTAGTATACTCAATATTGTGCACCGCGACCAAGGCCGAGAGGAAAACGAGAGAACTACGTATTTATTTATGGTGTAGATTCACTCATTTTGCTCCATATGTACTCCGTCTCGGCGTAGTCTAGTCACTTGTTGAAATCTCTAGAAAGGCAAATACTCCTTTCTGGTTTACAGGGCTATACTAGCAAGTACTTACTACAATAGTAGGCTCACATAGCAATTTTTTCTCATGCAAGAGCCTAGCTATATGCGTGCTCCAAGGTTCGCAACTGCCACGTTCGGGTTGCACTTGGCTCTTCGCCTCTTCAAGAAGACGAACAATGATGTTACTACTACTACTTCTACAGTATCGAATCCACTGTTGCATGTCCGTCCACCGCGAGAGGGAGGGATAGCTTGTTGTAGTACTATATAAGCAAAAGCCTGTCCTCGTCTGCGAGCCACCGCGCGCATGGGCGAGGGAGAAGGCGTGTAGTAGTAAAATCAAGCTTCTCCTCGTTGTACGAGTTGACGTGACACATCATAGCACTGGCCCCACATGGTTGCCTCTAAACTTGGCTGAAAGACCCGTAGTGTACGATACTCCATTTGCTGCAACCTCTAACATTTACCCCACCACAAATTAAAATATATATTCCTGTCTTGACCAGATGAGCGTGCAAACTAGAATCACTAGGATGACAGGAAGGGCCAGAAGATAATTTTAATCAAAAAAATATAGCATGGAGCTGACCCCAATGATTTTAAGCTTACAGGCACGATACACGCTATCCTAGACTACTCTACACATGAAACTGCCACACGAGCATCCGGGCTGTGCTTGGCTCTTTGCCTCTTTGGGAAGTCAAACAAAATGATGGAGTACTACTGTAGTGGAGGAGTACTACAGTATGCTTCTGGCCATCTGACACCGATTGAACTGCTGCATGTCCACCACGTACGGGAGGGAGAGCGTGTAGCGAACGAAAGCTTCTCCTTGTCCTGCCAGCCACCACGCTCATGGGCGAGGGAGGGACGCAGCTTCATTGACTTACTGCTCATGCCTTTGTGTCCATGACAGGTGGGCCCAACAGGTCGGTGGCCCACCTGTCATGCAGCCAAAGGCAGGTGCAGTTAAGGCGAGAGGGCGTTGTAGTAATCAAACTTCTCGGTCTTGTACGAGTTGACGCGACACATCAAAGCACTGCACTCGATATATTTCAATAATTTGCGTTTACCGATGAATTAATTACAACGCATGCATGCATGTCGTGACTCTCCTTTTGATACTTGCATGTGTTGATTTAATGCACCTTGAAGTAGTATGAATATGTGACGGTAAAGCTTTGTAATGCCCCGGCCCTAATAAAGCGAGAGATGGTTGTGCACGAGGAGGGCGAGATAATGCAGATGGAACAGGACCCGACGATGGAGCTCCCTATGGTCTCGATGGACCTCACCTTGCTCCACTGCCCCTTGTGCCTCCGCCCCTTGAAGCCTCCAGTGTATGAGGTTCGAATACACCTCGTCTGTTCGGCTGATCGAGCAAGGTGCGGGTTTCTTGATTGATGTGTTGTTCGATTGATTTGTGCAGTGCAAGGGAGGGCACCTGGCTTGCGCGGACTGCCGCGTCGAGCGCCCCGGGAACCAGGGGAAGTGCCAGAAGTGCGAGCGCGGCGGTGGCTTCGACGTGCGGAACACGGCGGTGGACGCCGTCCTCTCCTCGGTGAGGGTGGAGTGCCCGCACGAAGGCTGTGGGCTCTACGTCACTTACCACAAGCTCGCCGATCACCAGAGCGTGTGTCCGCTCGCGCCCTGCAAATGCCCCGTGCCCGTCTACGGCTAGAAGGCCCACCGCCGTGGCTCTCCCACCACATCAGCACCGTGCATCCCATGCCCGTGCACAGGATCCAGTACGACAAGGCGCTCCAGCTGCAAATGCCACTGTCGGAGCCACGACTCTTGCTGTTCGCGGAGGAGGACGGCCGCATGTTTTTCTTGGTCGGCGGCGTGCTCGACATCGGCGCGCCTATCGCTGTGTCAGTCGTCTGCATCAGAGCGGGGGCGTCCCCACTGCCGCACTACGTGGCCGAGCTGTGGGCGAACGGCCCGCCGGGGGAACCCAAAGGCAGGACCGACGCCGTCAAGGTGGAAATGGAGGTGACAAGCAGCAGGGATCCCGGCGACGTCGCCGTCCAGGAGCTGACCTTCTTCACAGTTCTGCCCAAGCTGCTGGCCGGGGCTAAGCTGGTGTCCCTCCACATTCAGATTGACAAGCTCACGTCCTAAATGGTTCTACAGTGCCTTCTATTTATCTTTGTAATACGCTAATATAGGGGTTAGCTCGGTCTACTTTAGCTTAAGAGATGGTGGGTTTTGGTGGCGATGCAGCAATTACCTCGACATCAGATCAACAGTGAAAGTAATTTCGAACAGTCGAATGGATATTTTGTGTCTGTTGGATATAAAGATCATTTGGGTAAGAAGTAACAGCTTATATGCTTTTGTCGAAATGGAACAGCGATACTAGTATAAATTTTGTTGACATGCACTATTATTTTTGAAACGGACGTCGGGCTGTAGCTAGAAGAGCGGTTGGGACGCGGCATCGGCCCGTACCGCGATGACCCCCGATTGGGACGCACCGACTATGGATTTTCTCCCTCGCCGATGTCGACCGCATCTACGCAGAACATTGTTCCCCCAGCTGCGGGATCAGGCCAGATATGTGACCAGCGGTGTGGCCACCGTCGTTCTATGCTTGTGAAGAGAGCAACCCAAGCAAGCAGGCTTGTAGCTTAGGCTCCTACTAGTGTATATATAATGGTTTTCTTTTCTCTTCATATCAACCATTTTATATTGCGTACGTGTCATTGAAGAGTGAAATGATGGTTGCTTCTTCCGACTAACTTACTGTGTGATTTGACTGCTCCTTTAGTGGCCCCTACACGTACCCCCCTACGTGTATGCAACAGTCACACGTACACATGGACGCAAAAACGCGCGCGACGCCCTAATGCATGCATGTCCGAGCACACGACGGAACACACACAGTCACGCTTAAGTGCTCAACCTACACGTGCATGCACACACACATACTCAGCCAGGGTGAGCTAGTGACCGTATAAACACCGGAAAATGTATATATTGAGCGCAATGAGCGTATTATGAAGTCCACTGACCGTATTTTTACAAATATACAGTGACAGACAGTGTATTTATCTCGTTTGAAATTAAGCCATATTAACCGGAGAGGAGGCAGTATGGACTAGCATTACTTTATTGTGTCCCATCAACTTGTCGGACGAGGAGAAGCTTGCAGGACGGGAGAAGCTTGCGTGCGGTGGCTCGCAGGACAAGGAGAAACTTTTGACTATTGCAAGCTGTCCTTCGCTCAGGCGGTGGACGTGCAACAGTTAATTCGGTGTCAGATTGCCAGAAGCATACACTATACTAGTACTATTATTGTTGCACTTCCCGAAGAGGCGAACAGCCAAGCGCAAAGTTTACTAGTACTACTACTATAGTCTATAGAGGTACTATACTACTACTAGGAACCGGATGGAGGAGCGTCTGCACTCTTATTATATTTTTAAAATGTGATAAAGCAATCTTCAACACATTTGGTTCTCTTCGAGGGTTCTCGCATGTGCTAATGGAAGTTGATTGCATGGAACACTCGCCACAATTCTCGCTTAATTCTGGCTCATATCCTGTTACAAATAGGAGCGCTCGGTAATATTTCCTCTTTTTTTGTTATTCAGCATGTAAACAGGTCAGCAAACCTTGCGACGCATCTTTGTGCGAACCGTTCTTGCTGCACTTTGAATGTGGCCGAGAGCTGGCTTGATGAAACACCTCGCTTCCTACTTCTTTTTTGCGGGGTACCTCACTTCCTAGTGACCAGTGTCTTGGCTGATCGTCCTAAGAATGCTTATATATGAATAAAGCTCTCCCATTTACCCGCAAAAAAGATTAAGCCATAATAACCGGAAAGGAGGGAGTATGGACTAGCACTACTTGTTGGTGTGTCCCGTCAACTCGCAGAATGAGGAGAAGCTTGCAGGACAAGGTGAAGCTCGCTTACGCCTTTTGACTAAGCAACGTACCCTCGCCCAGGCGGTGGACATGCATCAGTTCATTCGGTGTCAGATTGCCAGAGGCATACACTGTAGTACCGAACATGCGGAGTACCATCATTGTTCGACTTCACGAAGAGGCGAAGAGCCAAGCGCAAGGTTTAGTAGTACGAGTAGTACTACTACTAGAACCGCATGGTGGAGCCTCTGTACTCTTATTTTTCTTAATCTTTGATAAAGGACACATTTATTCCGGAGAAGGGCGGAAAACGGCAGCCCAACATGTAATGATGATATCGATCAACCATGCTCGAATATATCTTGGCCTCCGTGCGAGCCCGTCTGTGTGTTCTCGCTCCTCGTCTCTCTCAAGGAACGGCGGGTTGGCCATTTTGCCATCAATTGAGATTGGTTTGCTCACACTCCGGTCCCACATGTCAGTGATATGCCAAGAGGAGGTGCGTTGACCGACTGGCCATACGCGTACTTGGTTTTGCACCTTCATACTACTCCTCCCTCCGTCACAGTTTACAGGGCGCGCTTCATTATGATGCATTTCTCTCAATGCATTTCCACCACCAGAGAGACTTTAGACGCGTTTGGTTTAATGCTCAATTAATTAGGGCGTGGTAACCGCAATTTTCTCTCGATGTAGTACTATGGAGTGGAGTAAGTGCATGCATGTGTCTACCCGGGGTGGAAGCACTGCATGCATGTGTGTATGCATTATTTCCTCTAGTAATAGACGCCGTGCTATAACTACCAATGCTATTTTTCAGGCCGATCGCTAGTCGCCTTGGTCCCAGAGATTTTCTCTTTTTCTGAAGTGCGCTCTATAAACAGTGACGGATGGAGTAGGATGAGTGGATTCAAAGAAGAGCGTATTGATGGTTGCTTCTTCCGAGCAACTTACAGTGGGAAAGGTGGGGCTTATGATTTGACTGCTCATTACTCACTATTAATGCGGCGCAACGACCGGTCTGAGTCTCCCATGCGGCTGTGCACTACCCCCTTGGTTCTTAAATATACTCCGGAGTATTTGTCTTTCTAGAGATTTCAACGAGTGACTATCAAATATTTGTCTTTTTAGAGATTCAAATGGACTACTACATACGGATGTATATAGACATATTTTAGAGTGTAGATTCACTCATTTTGCTCCGTATGTAGTCACTTGTTGAAATCTCTAGAAAGACAAATATTTAGGAACGGAGGGAGTACACATACGAAGCAAAATGAGTGAATCTACACTCTAAATATGCCCATTTGAAATTTGTAAAAAGACAAATATTGTTGATGACAGTTGCGACGACAAAAAAGAAGCATATTCCTTGTCCTAAGGGAAGATAACAACACGGTTGTGTTTGTCTAAAACGGTGTGAGGACGATATTGCAATATGGAAAGTACGCCGGACGAGCTATGTTTTGTGCAAAGAACTATGGAAGATCCACATGCAGCGACGTGGGAAGACAGGCAATGGAGCAAGGCCGGAGGGGATACCTGGAGGTCGTCGGGATGTAACTAGGTGAGTGGCGGCGGGCGGAATCTGCCCATACTGCGGCAGCGAGAAGGTGGCATAGGCCCTACCACATCGGAGCTTGGTCAGAGAGAACGGTGTGTACCGCAGATCGGGACGTGCTGCCTCGGCGCCGTCGAACAGAGCAACGATGCACGTCCTCCCTTTCCGCCGGCGGACGGGATGCGGCCGGATCAGTGACCAACGGTGAGAGAGAGAGAGAGAGAGAGGCCACCACAGCCTTGTGTGAGATACTCTGAAGAGAAACAAACCAGGCAGGGAGGCTCCATTGTATATAGTGGAGCGGACTACCTTTTTCTCCATAAAAATCGGTTTATATTCTGTGTACGTGCCATTGAGCGATATAACTTTATTTAAAAATAACGCGCCAACGTATCAAGTCGAACTTTGTTTCGTGCACACGTGGTACACGACCTCCGTAGGTAAACAACCGCTACACGCGTTCAAATTAGCACGTGGGCTGCCATTTCGTGCAGAAATGAGATCCACCGTGTACCCGCGCGGGTGTGGCTGGGCACAAAGCGTGAGTACGTGCACGGTGCACCTATTCTCTTCTTGTATGCGTACACCACCTACGTGGGGTTGTGTGAGAGAGATATAAACATAGAGAGATATAGTGTGTGGGTTCGTGAGAGTTTTTTTTAGGGGGGGGTCAATCAAAAAATGTAACATATGCAATGTGTGTGAAATAGAGTCCTGGATATATCATATATATAGAGGGGGGCGATCCACGAGAAGAGAGTGGAGGTACCATCGACTTGAGTTGTCCATAGAATCGAAGAGAGGGATGATGTGTGTGTGTGTGCGCGCGGTCGATAAAGAGTGCCATCGAATTTGTGTGTGCCCACGTCAAAGATATAGAGTGGCTGGCCTACTAGAACGAGAGAGGGGACATGTGCGGTTTGTCTCTGTGGCATGGATACCTACCTACAGCGCTCGACTATCGGTGTGTGGTGGGGGGAGGGAGGCCTAATTAACTATAGAGGTACAATGGCTGGTATAGTGTGGAGGAGGAGAGAGGCCTACCTCATGTATTAAGGGAGATCGATCGACATCCATGCCTATGTGTAGGAGAGGAATAAGGTTGGGAGATAGATAGAGCTAGAGTGTTGGATAGGCTTGCTAGACAACCGGAGGGCACGCCTGCAATATCAATAAGAGAGGGGATGGCTGCCTATATGTGCACGTGCGTGTGAGAGACGGGTCAGGAGGCATGCACGAATGATGAGGGGGGGCAATATGGCTATGGTAAGCAGACATAACTACATAGGAAGATCAACCGTCCTTTGTCAGAGCAAGGAGAGACATAACTTGTGAGGTACGTCGATCGATGGGGGGGAATAGTTAAAGTCGACCTAGGTATATGTTGGGAGATCAATCGGTATACATGCATGTGTGTGTTAGAAGCAAATGAGGCACGGGGAGAAGGATAGAGAGAGAGGGATGCATCTAGGAGGCGGTGCGAGAGTCATACTATATCGAGGGGGAAGGAGTGTGCGAGTATGAGATCGATGAAAAGAGTGGTGGGAGCGAGGCATGGACGGTGATAGGAGAAGAGGGGAAGCTTGTGTTTGTGCTAGGCACTCCTGGCTAGAGAGGCATATCGATCGATGTGTGTCGTAAAGAAGGAGCTGGGGGGCCTACACACACCGTGGGTGAACGACCTAAAGTGAAAAGACGAATTTGCGCGATGGAGCTAGAGAATGCTGAGGGAGGGTTAGAGGGATGTGGGCGTCTGCATGCACGAGAGAAAGTTAGCGCTAGCTAGCTACAAAGATAAGAGGATTGTGTGGGTGTAAAAGATGAATAGAGATCATACTTCATTATAAAAAGCGAATTCAGATATTTGAAGAATTTATCATAGTGTTTTAAACCGACGCATGTGTGAATATATATAACGGTGATACACATGGTGTGGTTATGAACATGTTATACTACATATAATATATTTTATCTCTACTCTTACAAAACATGGAGTTGTTGATGATGGTGTCATCCTGCAATATAGGCCGTCCGATTTATATCTGACAGATAGGAAGAAAACTATGGCAATTTTGAAAAAAAGATACCCACACCCCTCTCCATATTTGCAAATTAGGCCTCCCCTTGATCATGTTGATGTTCTGTGGAATGCATGGGCATCTTGCTAGTACTACGTATAACATATAGAACATTGATCATAATTTGGGCTAACGTGTGGCTTTTGCAGCTCAGGTCTAAATACTTGTCATAATGTAGGGGGTGGGGCACTATACTATGTGTGATAAACACGGTGTACACGTATGGAACATGGTTTAGATTATGAATATATAGTTAGTACATCAAATGTACTATTATTTGGAATCAACATCAAGTGTATTCAAAAAATAGAATTCGATTTAATGTAGTACACATAGTTCATATCTATCTCTATAGTAATCATGTGGTGTGTTATTAAGGTAATACATGAATGATGGTTGAAGTTGGCAACAATCATGATTGTAGATTTGTTATTGAAATGGAGAAACGAATTCAAATTCAGTTTGAATTGCAGTGGTAGTATAGACATTTGGAATGCACTAAAATGTTGGTATGAGTAGGTTACATGCATTATACAGCAAGCAAAAAAATTTAATTGGACATAACATGGATTCATACTATCGAATAGCATTTAATTACACTAAATTGTTGGTATGAGTAGCTTTAAATAGCATTTTTATTGTAAAATGGGGCAAGACTCTATCTTTGTGTGGTGTGAATAGTTTTATTTTTTTCGTTTTCTTTTTGGTTGAGGGAAGTGTGAATTGATTTGGTATGTACAAGTACAATATTACAGGTTAGGCTTGTCCCTAAAATTCAACCCCCGCCTTGTTATATCCCGAAAATTCAAATATCGTGCTCCCAAAACTGGCGCCTTCACAACCCGCGCCTTGTTATCCCGAAATTACAACGCGCGCAAAAACTCCCTCCAGCTGCCAAATCCCGACACGCGAAATCCCCCTTCTAACCATGAGCCGAGGTTCAAATCGGTGCGGGGTACTTTTGTAACACACCCTACATTTTGGACAAGCGCGTCCCTAAGTCATGGGTCACCCCCTCCCATCGCCTCCTTTTTGCCATTCGAAATCCCAGGCCGTCATAACCTCTCCGCTCCAGCCACGAAACCCCACCCTCCTCCGTCCGCCACCTCACCGCTGCCCAGTCGGAGCCTCTTCCCCGACGACGTCGTCCACCGCAATAGCTCGACGTCCCTCGTCCACCTCCCCGGATGAGGATCCGTCGTCCATCTCGCATCCCGCCGGTTCAGCCGCCTCGTCCTCCACCTCCAAGGAGCTGCTCCGATGATCGCCTCGTCTATCATGGCTGCTCCATCCCCACAGCGCCGAATTAACCTGCTCCACCGGAACCGCAGCATCCTCACCGACTCCTCGGACGAAGCCAAGGCCTACTCGGCTCCACCAAAGAGGTTTCTAAGCTCGACCTCCCGGCGCCGACGGTGCTCCATCCCGCACCCCCATGGAGCGGCTACCTTGAAGCCGGCGCCGCGGGCGATATCTCCACGGCGGCTCTCCCCCAGTGCGAGGCCCCTTCGGCGGCGGGGTCCATACCAGCTGGATCTGTTGTTGCTGCTCCGGCTCTCGCTCGCTCACTCGCGCTGCTGCTGCTACTCCGGCTCTCGCTCGCTCGCTCGTGCTGCTGCTGCTACTCTCCCCCTCGCTCGTGCTGCTGCTCTGCTCCGATTTAGCTACACTTCAGTCGACTGAATCGAATTTTGGGTCAGTCGATTTTCAGGGGGTGGGGGGCCTCACCGGAGTTAAGGAAGAATCACCTGCAGCTGGGACAGGGGCTCGCCGGAGAGGTACCCCACTATCGATCTTAAGGTTTAGGGTGGGGGCGGGGGGCCTATAGGGCTGGCCGGGGCGGCGGCGGACCGGCGGTGGGGAGTTGTTTTGGGGCAGCGAGGCGGCGCTGGGGCCGGCGGTACGGCCGGTGGTGGCTGGCGGCTCAGGGGGGTGCAGGTTGAAGATGAACTGCAGGCCCTCCCTAAACTACATGTCAAGTGCCTCTCTGCTACCATTGCGTTCAGTTTCGATAGTAACATTCAGATTCCACAGTAAATTTCAGTTTTGACAGTTAAGTTCAGAGTCAACATTTTTTACCTCATCTGTTGTAGTCAGGTGGTTTTTGGTGATGTAAATTTTACATCTATTTTACATCATCTATTGGAGATGCTATTAGAATCCCACTTGAGATTGACGATGTCTGTCTTGTGCTGCTTCAGCCTTGACGTCTTACGGCTCACCGGGGCTGCTTCAGCCTTGACGTCTTACGGCACATATCGAGGAAGCAATGAATAGTATCTCTGTCTAATATCTGGTTCACCTAGGGTATGCCTATGTTGTTCATCTTGGGTGGGAAACAAATAGTAAAGCAATCATCATCTGTCTTTATTAAATTAAAGCAATCATCAGCCTGCTATCATTATTTTTGGATCCATCCACTGGTTGTTACCATCACTCTAAATTTTTGCATACTCTCCTTACATAATCTCACCATATTTTTTTTGTATGCATGTCAGATATTGTACACAGTCATGCTGAACATGTAGAGAAAAATAGAAGAGTTTTGCGCGGCAATACAATGTCATGCAGACATCGCTCCATGGTGGGTTCAATGGCAAACCCTCCCCACCCCTCTCCAGATTGTAATCCAGAGGAAGATATCTATTCTTAGGCGGATTCAGACGCCGCTGACCACTCCTATTTACCCCCCAAGGTGTTTGCTCTACCTTGGCATGATGATGTTAGTCATATCATGCATATGTTGCCTTGCAGTGCCTACTTTTGAAATCATATATGTCATTAGACATGTTCTGTAATGCCACCTGTTTAGTTTCTATATCATATATGGGAATTATGCAGTCTCATGTCTTTTAGCCAGCCATAATATACATGAAATGTGCAATGCCATCCTGTTTAACCAGGCATCATATATTTGAATGATATCTTGCCCATCCTTTTCTTCATTACATTTCCATTTGTCGACAATGTTTGTACATTAAACTACTCTTCCAGTGAATCGGCCATTTGGGTGGGAGATTGAAAAATCTGGAGTGAAAACAAGGCCTTCAGAGCAGACAGTGCTACCTGTCGAAGCATATCTCTTGTTGGGTCCCGATAGCTCCTCAGAGATGGATTCAGATACAGATGACCAGTCCTATTCCCCCACCGAGGTGTATGCTCTAACTTGGCACGGTTATACTGCTCATATCATGCATATGGTGTCTTGCATTGCATAGATTAGACATCATATACACAATATTCAACACCATGTTCTTAGTTCAGACATCATATCTAATGCCCTCTGTCTAGCATATAAATCACATATGTGAATTAAATGATGTGATCCTGGTTACTTAGATAACATGTAGGTGAATTATGTCATGCGATCCTGTTTAGTTATTCATCATATCTTTGAATTATGTTATGCTATGCTATCCAGTTTAGATAGACATCATATATGTGAAATTATGTCATGCTATCCGTTTTAGTTAGACAATATACATGTCAACTATTTCATGCCCTCTTTTTTCCACACTATCTATTGCATCTGTCTCTCATACAATGTCTATACATTCAACTATGTTTCCTGTTTATCAGCCATTTGAATTGGAGCGGGTGATGCCAGCATCTAGCGGACTAAAAACACGGTCTTCAAATAAAACAGTGCTACCTCTTGGTGGAGATAGCACCCCGGTTGTACATGCACGAGAACCAGCCTACCACACATAACCCAAACTCTCGCAGATTGTACCCCTACTGCGATGGACAGAGAACCAGCTTCACCCAATCTAACCCCAACCGCAGCAGATAGTAACCCAGTTCCTGTTGACACAGCACCATCTCCACCACAGAGCTCCAAAACAAGAGCAGTTAGTAAGGCAGCTCCAGTGCCCAAAGGTCCAGTACTACCACGGCGAACCCCAACTCCACCAGTTAGTACGCCTATTCCTGTGGAGGAAGCACAACCAGCTAGTCGTAGTTTAGCATCTATCGCATTTGATGTTGTTAAATCGTATGTGCGTATCTTCCCATCTTGGAAATAGTACACCGAAGATGAAGGAAAATGCCAGTTGCAGGCGTTTGTCCAGGAGTTATGTGTAAGTAATGTTATTCATGGCAATTACTTTGCTTTGTCCCATACATCCTACCTCCATGATGGTTATAATACAGCAAATTTTCCTATTTTTCTCTATAGAGAAGGACCGATTTGGAAACTCGGGATGAGGTAACCTCTGCTAATACCTCTGCTATCTTCAAGAATGCTTGGTGGCAGTATCGGAATTACCTGAAGAAAACGTACTTCACCGGCAAAGAAACTCATCAAATTCCCTTATGTTCTCCTGAGACACATTTACTGGACGATGACTGGGAACGCCTTGTTCTGTACTGGTCCCGAACCAAGAATGTGGTAAGGTCTATGAGCTCATTTTCTATTTTTAAGTACTATATTCTTGCGTCTTACTGTACTCTGTTCATGTAGAACAAGTGCCTAAACCTGAAGAACAACTGTTCTAATTTAAGATTCCATTGCTATCATAGTTCAAAAAAGCGCTAGGCGTTAATTGTGCGTTTTGCCAGCGCCTTGCGCTTTACTGACCAAAGCGCATGCTTATGCGCAGTTATGCACAGATTAAGCGTAGTTATGCGCAATGCGTTTGGCCAACGCCTAGAGCCTAGACGCGCTTACGCGCTCGCTTAGGCGCGCCTTTTTTAACTATGATTGCTATCGTGCATACTGCTTTGCTCTTGTATCACTGTATTTACTCATACAAACTTATTTTTAAATTAAGGATCCAATCGAAACTGCAATGGCACAGCAGGTATGTTCACGCGTGTTTCTTTAACAGGCTTGCTCTTATCAGTAGCTCTGTTGATTTCAATTTCAATTGTGTATACAGTTGACTTCTCATATCATGCACATTACTAGCATCACAACAGAGCCAATAGTGTTGTTGTACATGTAGACCCGTGGTACCCATCTGAAATCTTGTTGTGCCGTGTAGTTTCCCACGCTTTGTATTCTTTCACTACTGCTTTGTCTTGAACTGATATGATTGGAACCGTGTCTCTATTTTGATTTGTCAAGACAACGCAGTGACCATAGGACATAGATATATGTTTGTTTGATGCTTTTATTATGTACTAGTACTTGGCAATAGAAGACTTGGTAGTTTAATCCTGTCCACCTTACTAATGAACTGGTTCACCGAAATGAGTTTCATATACTAGTACATGCTAAACTGTTATGTGTCTGCTTGTTTCTTATTTTAGAATGCTGACAGAATATTGGGCAAGAGTGCCTTATTAAGCAATGGTAAAGGAAGTAATGCAGATAATGAAGGAAATATGCCCTAGAGGCAATAATAAAGTATTATATATTCCTTATATCATGATAAATGTTTATTATTCATGCTAGAATTGTATTAACCGGAAACATAATACATGTGTGAATACATAGACAAACAGAGTGTCACTAGTATGCCTCTACTTGACTAGCTTGTTAATCAAAGATGGTTATGTTTCCTAGCCATAGACATGAGTTGTCATTTGATTAACGGGATCACCTCATTAGGAGAATGACGTGATTGACTTGACCCATTCCGTTAGCTTAGCACCCGATCGTTTAGTATGTTGCTATTGCTTTCTTCATGACTTATACATGTTCCTATGACTATGAGATTATGCAACTCCCGTTTACCGGAGGAACACTTTGTGTGCTACCAAACGTCACAACGTAAATGGGTGATTATAAAGGTGCTCTACAGGTGTCTCCAAAGTTACTTGTTGGGTTGGCGTATTTCGAGATTAGGATCTGTCACTCCGATTGTCGGAGAGGTATCTCTAGGCCCACTCGGTAATGCACATCACTATAAGCCTTGCAAGCATTGTGACTAATGAGTTAGTTTCGGGATGATGTATTACGGAAATAGTAAAGAGACTTGCCGGTAACGAAATTGAACTAGGTATCGAGATACCGACGATCGAATCTCGGGCAAGTAACATACCGATAACAAAGGGAACAACGTATGTTGTTATGCGGTCTGACCGATAAAGATCTTCGTATAATATGTGGGAGCCAATATGGGCATCCAGGTCCCGCTATTGGTTATTGACCGGAGAGGTGTCTCGGTCATGTCTACATAGTTCTCGAACCCAAAGGGTCCGCACGCTTAAAGTTACGATGACAGTTATATTATGAGTTTATATGTTTTGATGTACCGAAGGTTGTTCGGAGTCCCGGATGTGATCACGGACATGACGAGGAGTCTCGAAATGGTCGAGACATAAAGAGTGATATATTGGACGACTATATTCGGACACCAGAAGTGTTCCGGAGAAGTTTCGGATTAAACCGGAGTGCCGGAGGGTTACCGGAACCCCCCGGGGAAGTATTGGGCCTTAGTGGGCCTTGAGGGGAGAGAGAGGGCAGCAGCCAGGAGGTGGCGCGCCCCCTCCCAGGAGGAGTCCTAGTTGGACTAGGAGAGGGGGGCGCAGCCCCCTTTCCCTCTACCTCTCCCTCTTTTTCCTTCCCCCCTTCTTTTCCTAGTAGTACTAGGAAAGGGGAGTCCTACTCCTACTAGGAGGAGGACTCCCCTCTCTCTTTGGCGCGCGTAGGGCAGCCGGCCTCCCCCTTGCTCCTTTATATACGAGGGCAGGGGCACCTCTATACACACTTGATATACGATATTTTAGCCGTGTGCGGTGCCCCCCTCCACCATATTACACCTCGATAATACCGTTGCGGAGCTTAGGCGAAGCCCTGCGTCGGTGGAACATCATCATCGTCACCACGCCGTCGTGCTGACAAAACTCTCCCTCAACACTCGGCTGGATCGGAGTTCGAGGGACGTCATCGAGCTGAACGTGTGTAGAACTTGGAGGTGCCGTACGTTCGGTACTTGATCAGTCGGATCGTGAAGACGTACGACTACATCAACCATGTTGTGATAACGCTTCCGCTGTCGGTCTACGAGGGTACGTGGACAACACTCTCCCCTCTCGTTGCTATGCATCACCATGATCTTGCGTGTGCGTAGGGAAATTTTTGAAATTACTACGTTCCCCAACAGTGGTATCAGAGCCAGGTTTTATGCGTTGATGCTATGCACGAGTAGAACACAAGTGAGTTGTGGGCGATATAAGTCATACTGCTTGCCAGCATGTCATACTTTGGTTCAGCGGTATTGTGAGATCAAGCGGCCCGGACCGACATTACGCGTACACTTACGCGAGACTGGTTTCACCGTTCGGAGCACTCGTTGCTTAAAGGTGACTGGCGGGTGTCTGTCTCTCTCACTTTAGTTGAACCGAGTGTGGCTACGCCCGGTCCTTGCGAAGGTTAAAACAGCACCAACTTGACAAACTATCGTTGTGGTTTTGATGCGTAGGTAAGAACGGTTCTTGCTAAGCCCATAGCAGCCACGTAAAACTTGCAACAACAAAGTAGAGGACGTCTAACTTGTTTTTGCAGGGCATGTTGTGATGTGATATGGTCAAGACATGATCTAATATAATTTGTTGTATGAGATGATCATGTTTTGTAACCGAGTTATCGGCAACTGGCAGGAGCCATATGGTTGTCGCTTTATTGTATGAGATGCAATCACCATGTAATAGTTTTACTTTATCACTAAGCAGTAGCGATAGTCGTAAAAGCAATTAGTTGGCGAGACGACAACGATACTACGATGGAGATCAAGGTGTCGCACCGGTGACGATGGTGATCATGACGGTGCTTCGGAGATGGAGATCACAAGCACGGTGCTTCGGAGATGGAGATCACAAGCACAAGATGATGATGGCCATATCATATCACTTATATTGATTGCATGTGATGTTAATCCTTTATGCATCTTATCTTGCTTTGATTGACGGTAGCATTATAAGATGATCTCTCACTAAAAATTTCAAGATAAAAGTGTTCTCCCTGAGTATGCACCATTGCGAAAGTTCTTCGTGCTGAGACACCACGTGATGATCGGGTGTGATAGGCTCTACGTTCAAATACAACGGGTGCAAAACAGTTGCACACGCGGAATACTCAGGTTAAACTTGACGAGCCTAGCATATGCAGATATGGCCTCGGAACACGGAGACCGAAAGGTCGAGCATGAATCATATAGTAGATATGATCAACATAGTGATGTACACCATTGAAACTACTCCATCTCACGTGATGATCGGACATGGTTTAGTTGATTTGGATCACGTAATCACTTAGATGATTAGAGGGATATCTATCTAAGTGGGAGTTCTTAAGTAATATGATTAATTGAACTTAAATTTATCATGAACTTAGTCCTGATAGTATTTTGCAAATTATGTTATAGATCAATAGCTCGCGTTGTTGCTTCCCTGTGTTTATTTTTGATATGTTCCTAGAGAAAAAATTATGTTGAAAGATGTTAGTAGCAAAGATGCGGATTGGATCCGTGATCTGAGGATTATCCTCATTGCTGCATAGAAAAATTATGTCCTTGATGCACCGCTAGTTGACAGACCTGTTGTAGGAGCATATGCAGACGTTATGAATGTTTGGCTAGCTCAATATGATGACTACTTGATAGTTTAGTGCACCATGCTTAACGGCTTAGAATCGGGACTTCAAAGACGTTTTGAACGTCATGGACCATATGAGATGTTCCAGGAGTTGAAGTTAATATTTCAAGCAAATACCCGAGTTGAGAGATATGAAGTCTCCAACAAGTTCTATAGCTAAAAGATGGGGGAGAATCGCTCAACTAGTGAGCATGTGCTCAGATTGTCTGGGTACTACAATCGCTTGAATCAAGTGGGAGTTAATTTTCCAGATAAAATAGTGATTGACAGAATTCTCTAGTCACCATCACCAAAGTTAGTAGAACTTCGTGATGAACTATAGTATGTAAGGGATGACGAAAGTAATTCCCGAGCTCTTCGCGATGCTGAAATCGACGAAGGTAGAAATCAAGAAAGAGCATCAAGTGTTGATGCTTAACTAGACCACTAGTTTCAAGAAAAGGGCAAAGGGATAGAAGGGGAACTTCAAGAAGAACGGCAAGCAAGTTGCTGCTCAAGTGAAGAAGCCTAAGTCTGGTCCTAAGCCTGAGACAAAGTGCTTCTACTGCAAAGGGACTGGTCACTGGAAGCGGAACTACCCCAACTATTTGGTGGATAAGAAGGATGGCAAAGTGAACAAAGGTATATTGGATATACATGTTATTGATGTGTACTTTACTAGTGTTTATAGCAACCCCTCGGTATTTGATACTGGTTCAGTTGCTAAAGTAGTAACTCGAAACGGGAGTTGCAGAATAAACAGAGACTAGTAAAAGGCGAGGTGACGATGTGTGTTGGAAGTACTTCCAAGATTGATATGATCGTCGCACACTCCCTATACTTTCGGGATTAGTGTTGAAACTAAATAAGTGTTATTTGGTGTTTGCGTTGAGCATGAATATGATTTGATCATGTTTATTGCAATACGGTTATTCATTTAAGTTAGAGAACAATTGTTGTTCTGTTTACATGAATAAAAACCTTCTATGGTCATACACACCAACGAAAATGGTTTGTTGGATCTCGATCGTAGTGATACACATAATCATAATATTGAAGCCAAAAGATGCAAAGTTAATAATCATAGTGCAACTTATTTGTGGCACTGCCGTTTAGGTCATATTGGTGTAAAGCGCATGAAGAAACTCCATACTGATGGGATTTTGGAATCACTTGATTATGAATCACTTGATACTTGCGAACCGTGCCTCATGGGCAAGATGACTAAAACGCCGTTCTCCGGAACTATGGAGAGAGCAACAGATTTGTTGGAAGTCATACATACAGATGTATGTGGTCCAATGAATATTGAGGCTCGTGGCGGATATCGTTATTTTCTCACCTTCACAGATGATTTGAGCAGATATGGGTATATCTACTTAATGAAGCAGAAGTCTGAAACATTTGAAAAGTTCATATAATTTTAGAGTGAAGCGGAAAATCATCGTAACAAGAAAATGAAGTTTCTATGATCTTATCATGGAGAAGAGTATTTGAGTTACGAGTTTGGCCTTCAGTTAAAACAATGTGAAATAGTTTCACTACTCACGCCACCTGGAACACCACAGCATAATGGTGTGTCCGAACGTCATAACCGTACTTTATTGGATATAGTGCAATCTATGATGTCTCTTACCAATTTACCACTATCGTTTTGGGGTTATGCATTAGAGACACCTACATTCACGTTAAATAGGGCACCATCAAAATCCGTTGAGACGACGCCTTATGAACTGTGGTTTGGCAAGAAACCAAAGTTGTCGTTTCTTAAAGTTTGGGGTTGCGATGCTTATGTGAAAAAGTTTCATCCTGATAAGCTCAAACCCAAATCGGAGAAATGTGTCTTCATAGGATACCCAAAGGAGACAGTTGGGTACACCTTCTATCACAGATCCGAAGGCAAGACATTCGTTGCTTAGTATGGATCCTTTCTAGAGAAGGAGTTTCTCTTGAAAGAAGTGAGTGGGAGGAAAGTAGATCTTGATGAGGTAATTGTACCTGCTCCCTTATTGGAAAGTAGTTCATCACAGAAATCTGTTCCTGTGACTTCTATACCAATTAGTGAGGAAGTTAATGATGATGATCATGTAACTTCATATCAAGTTACTACCAAACCTCGTAGGTAAACCAGAGTAAGATCCGCACCAGAGTGGTACGGTAATCCTATTCTGGAGGTTATGTTACTAGACCATGACGAACCTACGAACTATGAAGAAGCGATGGTGAGCCCAGATTCCGCTAAATGGCTTGAGGCCATGAAATCTGAGATGAGATCCATGTATGAGAACAAAGTGTGGACTTTGGTTGACTTGCCCGATGATCGGCAAGCAATTGAGAATAACTGGATCGTCAAGAGGAAGACGGACGCTGATAGTAGTGTTACTATCTACAAAGCTAGAATTGTCGCAAAAGGTTTTTCGACAATTTCAAGGTGTTGACTACGATGAGAGTGTCTCACTCGTATCTATGCTTAAGTCTGTCTGAATCATGTTAGCAATTGCCGCATTTTATGAAATATGGCAAATGGATAAACAAAACTGCATTCCTTAATGGATTAATTAAAGAAGAGTTGTATATGATGCAACCAGAAGATTTTGTCAATCCTAAAGGTGCTAACATAATATGCAAGCTCCAGCGATCCATCTATGGACTGGTGCAAGCATCTCGGAGTTGGAATATACGCTTTGATAAGTTGATCAAAGGATATAGTTTTATACAGACTTGCGGTGAAGCCTGTATTTACAAGAAAGTGAGTGGGAGCACTACAACATTTCTGATAAGTATATGTGAATGACATATTGAAGATCGGAAATAATGTAGAATTATTCTGCAAAGCATAAAGGAGTGTTTGAAAGGAGTTTTTCAAAGAAAGACCTCGGTGAAGCTGCTTACATATTGAGCATCAAGATCTATAGAGATAGATCAAGACGCTTGATAAGTTTTTTCAATGAGTACATACCTTAACAAGATTTTGAAATGGTTCAAAATGGAACAGTCAAAGAAAGAGTTCTTGCCTGTGCTACAAGGTGTGAAGTTGAGTAAAGACTCAAAACCCGACCACGGCAGAAGATAGAAAGAGAATGAAAGTCATTCCCTATGCCTTGGCCATAGGTTCTATAAAGTATGCCATGCTTTGTACCAGATCTATTTATACCCTACACTGATTTTGGCAAGGGAGTACAATAGTGATCTAGGAGTAGATCACTGGACAGCGGTCAAAATTATCCTTAGTGGAATAAGGATATGTTTCTCGATTATGGAAGTGACAAAAGGTTCGTCGTAAAGGGTTACGTCGATGCAAGTTTTGACACTAATCTAGATGACTCTAAGTCTAGGTCTAGATACATATTGAAAGTGGGAGCAATTAGCTAGAGTAGCTCTGAGCAGAGCATTGTAGACATAGAAATTTGCAAAATACTTACGGATCTGAATGTGACAGACCCGTTGACTAAAATTATCTCACAATCAAAAACATGATCACACCTTCGTACTCTTTGGGTGTTAATCACATAGCGATGTGAACTAGATTATTGACTCTAGTAAACCCTTTGAGTGTTGGCCACATAGAGATGTGAACTATGGGTGTTAATCACATGGTGATGTGAATTATTGATGTTAAATCACATGGCGATGTGAACTAGATTATTGACTCTAGTGCAAGTGGGAGACTGAAGGAAATATGCCCTAGAGGCAAAAATAAAGTATTATATATTTCCTTATATCATGATAAATGTTTATTATTCATGCTAGAATTGTATTAACCGGAAAAATAATACATGTGTGAATACATAGACAAACAGAGTGTCACTAGTATGCCTCTACTTAACTAGCTCGTTAATCAAAGATGGTTATGTTTCCTAGCCATAGACATGAGTTGTCATTTGATTAATGGGATCACCTCATTAGGAGAATGACGTGATTGACTTGACCCATTCCGTTAGCTTAGCACCCGATCGTTTAGTATGTTGCTATTGCTTTCTTCATGACTTATACATGTTCCTATGACTATGAGATTATGCAACTCCCGTTTACCGGAGGAACACTTTGTGTGCTACCAAACGTCACAATGTAAATGGGTGATTATAAAGGTGCTCTACAGGTGTCTCCAAAGGTACTTGTTGGGTTGGCGTATTTCGAGATTAGGATTTGTCACTCCGATTGTCGGAGAGGTATCTCTGGGCCCACTCGGTAATGCACATCACTATAAGCCTTGCAAGCGTTGTGACTAATGAGTTAGTTTCAGGATGATGTATTACGGAACGAGTAAAGAGACTTGCCGGTAACGAGATTGAACTAGGTATCGAGATACCGACGATCGAATCTCGGGCAAGTAACATACCGATGACAAAGGGAACAACGTATGTTGTTATGCAGTCTAACCGATAAAGATCTTCGTAGAATATGTGGGAGCCAATATGGGCATCCAGGTCCTGCTATTGGTTATTGACCGGAGAGGTGTCTAGGTCATGTCTACATAGTTCTCGAACCCAAAGGGTCCGCACGATTAAAGTTACGATGACAGTTATATTATGAGTTTATATGTTTTGATGTACCGAAGGTTGTTCGGAGTCCCGGATGTGATCACGGACATGACGAGGAGTCTCGAAATGGTCGAGACATAAAGATTGATATATTGGACGACTATATTCGGACACCGGAAGTGTTCCGAAGAAGTTTCGGATTAAACCGGAGTGCCGGAGGGTTACCGGAACCCCCCGGGGAAGTATTGGGCCTTAGTGGGCCTTGAGGGGAGAGAGACGGCAGCAGCCAGGAGGTGGCGCGCCCCCTCCCAGGAGGAGTCCTAGTTGGACTAGGAGAGGGGGGCGCAGCCCCCTTTCCCTCTCCCTCTCCCTCTTTTTCCTTCCCCCCTTCTTTTCCTAGTAGTACTAGGAAAGGGGAGTCCTACTCCTACTAGGAGGAGGACTCCCCCTCTCTCTTTGGCGCGCCTAGGGCAGCCGGCCTCCCCCTTGCTCCTTTATATACGGGGGCAGGGGGCACCTCTATACACACTTGATATACGATATTTTAGCCGTGTGCGGTGCCCCCCTCCACCATATTACACCTCGATAATACCGTTGCGGAGCTTAGGCGAAGCCCTGCGTCGGTGGAACATCATCATCGTCACCATGCCGTCGTGCTGACGGAACTCTCCCTCAACACTCGGCTGGATCGGAGTTTGAGGGACGTCATCGAGCTGAACGTGTGTAGAACTTGGAGGTGTCGTACGTTCGGTACTTGATCGGTCGGATCGTGAAGACGTACGACTACATTAACCGCGTTGTGATAACGCTTCCGCTGTTGGTCTACGAGGGTACGTGGACAACACTCTCCCCTCTCTTTGCTATGCATCACCATGATCTTGCGTGTGCGTAGGAATTTTTTTGAAATTGCTACGTTCCCCAACAGATAAGGTTCAGGATAGTGACACATCCTTGTTGGTCTCCAACAAAGCTGATAATACAGCTAAGGAAGACTATCTCGAAGACAGTGAGACAACCCCAAAGTCCTGTCTTGGTTTAGTGTTGGAGTTACTGGCCACTACCGCTTGCACAAGCTATTGAAACTCATTGTCTGAATCAGTTCGGTTTCTTGAGTCTCAACTACAAGCTGAAATACATCGATCAGCTGTGTTGCGACAAGAAGCGGAAGGACTGCGGAAGTCCCTGGAGCATTCAGATGCATACTTTCTGGTGCAACAGCAAGCGTTGGAGGATTTTAGCGCCAATCAGTACAAAGCTAGTAAGCTTGCTAAGCTTATTGCCAGCATGGTGGATACCACGTTTCTTGAGCTCTTATGAATTTGCTTCAGTTATGCTCTTGTTTTGCTGCCGCCTTTATTTGCACTGTTGGCCAATTTTGACGGCCAGTGTATGTAATATGCTGCTTTGTTCCCTATATTTGCACTGGTGGCGAACTTTGATGCCCAGTGGATGTAATATGTGTAATAGCGGTAATAGGCTAGCGTTAATTGCTTGCTTATTTATTTCCTTATTGTCTTGTTTAGTTGTTTGCTTGTAGTCACTGCAATTCTTTTTCTGTGTTTTTCTAGTGGCCACAATAACCTATTTTTGGAAAGTAGGCCAAAATAATCATGGCAACACACGGACTGTTGTAACCATGGGCCTCCTGCGGGCAGTATGATCCACGGGCCTTCTACGGGCCGTAGGATCCATGGGCCTTCTACGGGCCGTATGATCCATGGGCCTTTTATGGGCCGTAGGATCCATGGGCCTTCTACGGGGCGTATCGTCATTTCACCAATCATGGGTCATACTATTCGTGGACAATAATGGGCCGTTTATTGGCCGTATTTGATAACTCTATGAAAACAGCCAACGGTTTTTTTTCGACATGAAAACGGCCCAAGGATTTAATGGGCCACAAACGGGCCGACTGTAACCACGGGCTGAATTTGGCCCACAAGCAGAAAATGACAGTAACGGGCCGTAAGTAACCGAATGCTGGAAATGAGCCCAAGAATAAATGGGCCCTAAGAAGGCCGAAAGATATCATGGGCTGGAAACAGCCCAACAGAATAATGGGCCGTTAATGGGTATAAAGTGATACACTGTTCATTATGGGCCAGTTTTACCACGGGCCGTTAAGGGGCCGAGGGTTACTAAGGGCCTCATATGGGCTGAAAGACATCATGGGCCATACATGGGCCGAAAGTTAAAATGGGCTAGAATTATATTGGACGGCCCAGATGACGCTACTGGGCCTAATTCGGATAGGCCATAAACGAGCCCTGGGATAGCGGGCTGTAAATGGGCTATATGTGAACAGGCCGTTAACAGGCTTGCCGTGGGCCGACCCGCCACCTTTTGACCAAGTCAAACGGGCCGGCCTTTTCACATGAATGGGCCTCTGTTGGTCCGTGCCACGTGTCGACGTATCATAGGTGCTTTGGGTCCAATGAGTGGATGACATCTATCCCAACGGTGAGCCGACACGTGTTTCCTCCAGCCAATGATGATTTTACACGTGGAAAATCCCCATTGGTCGGGGCTGTTAACGGGTTATCGGATCCAAAACCGGACCCGATAGCTTAACGGTGTTCCGTTACGGTGGATGCCACGTGTCGGTCACACTTGATGAAAGCACTTCTGTGATGCACGATTTATCGTCATGGAAGTGGACACTTCCGTGATGATAATTTTGGTAATGTCATGGAACACTTCTACGACAGCACAGGTATGACTATCTTGATTCTGTCATAAATTTGTCATGGATGTACATGCATGACAGAAAACGTGACCTACTGTGACAAACACGTATTATCATGGAAGTGTATTTTTTTGTAGTGTCTATGGTTAACATCATACTAGGCAAGCATTTTACGGAAAGCACCATGAATAAAGTGTGAACCACCATCAGTCATTAAATATCTAGGGACTCCAAACCTTGGGAAAATAACTTCCTTAAGCATTTTAATAGAGGTGTTGTGATCAGCACTACCGGTTGGAATAGCTTCTACCCATTTAGTAACATAATCAACAGCAACCAAAATATGTGTATGTGTATACCCAATAGATGAAGGAAAAGGTCCCATGTAATCAAATACCCAAACATCAAATGGTTCAACAGCAAGTGAATAATTCATTGGCATTTCTTGACGCTTATCAATATTACCTATTCGTTGACATTCATCACAAGATAAGACGAACTTATGGGCATCCTTGAAGAGAGTAGGCCAATAAAATCCAGATTGCAATACCTTGTGAGCAGTTCTATCTCTAGCATGATGCCCTCCATAAGCTTCAGGTGACATTTACGTAGGATTTGTCCCTGTTCATGCTCAGGTACACAACGTCTAATAATACCATCTACTCCTTCTTTATAAAGATGTGGGTCATCCCAAAAGTATTGTCTTAAATCATAGAAGATTTTTTTCTTTTGTTGGTATGTAAAGCTAGGTGGTAAATATTTAGCAACAATGTAATTAGCATAATCAGCATACCAAGGAGTACTATGAGCAACATTTATTGCAGCTAACTGCTCATCAGGAAAACTATCATCAATAGGTAGTGGGTCATCAAGCACATTTTCAAGCCTAGACAAATTATCAGCTACTGGGTTCTCAGCTCCTTTTCTATCAATGATATGTAAATAAAATTCTTGTAACAAGAGAACCCATCGAATAAGTCTAGGTTTAGCATCTTTCTTTTCCATAAGATATTTAATAGCAGCATGGTCTGTGTGAATAGTTACTTTGGAATCAACAATATAAGGTCTAAATTTATCACAAGCAAACACCACTACTAAGAATTCTTTTTCAGTAGTAGCACAATTTTGTTGAGCACTGTCTAGAGTTTTACTAGCATAATGAATAACATTCATTTTCTTATCAACTCTTTGTCCTAGAACAACACCAACAGCATAATCACTAACATCACACATAATTTCAAAAGGCAAGTTCCAATCAGGTGGTTGAACAATATGTGCAGAAATTAAGACTTTCTTGAGTGTTTCAAAGGCTTCTAAACAATCATCATCAAAAACAAAAGGAATATCCTTTTGCAAAAGACTAGTAAGAAGCCTAGAAATTTTAGAAAAGTCTTTGATGAATCTCCTATAGAAACCAGCATGACCTAAGAAACTATGAATACCTTTTATATCTTTAGGACATGTCATTTTCTCAATGGCATCAACCTTAGCTTTGTCCACTTCAATACCTCTTTCAGAAATTTTATGACCCAAGACAATGCCTTCACTAACCATAAAGTGGCACTTCTCCCAATTCAAGACAAGATTTTTTTTTCACATCTCTGCAAAACTCGATCAAGATTGCTTAAACAATCATCAAAAGACTTCCCATAAACAGAGAAGTCATCCATGTAAACCTCAACAATCTTTTCACAAAAGTCAGAGAATATAACAGTCATACATCTTTGAAAGGTAGCAGGTGCATTACATAAACCAAAAGGCATGCGTCTATAAGCATAAGTTCCAAAGGGACAATTAAAAGTGGTCTTTTCTTCATCAGGTTGAGAAACAGGTATTTGTGAAAAACAAGAATATCCATCAAGGAAGCAAAAATGTGTGTTCTTAGATGATCTTTCAAGCATTTGATCAATAAAAGGTAGAGGGTAATGATCTTTTCTAGTTGCTTTGTTTAAATTTCTAAAATCAATTACCATTCTATAGCCTCTAACAATTCTTTGTGGAATAAGTTCATTCTTATCATTAGGAACAACAATTATGCCTCCTTTCTTAGGGACACAATGAACAGGACTTACCCATCTACTATAAGCTATGGGATAGATTAATTATACCTGCTACCAGAAGTTTTAATATTTCCATTCTTACCACTTCTTTCATCTTCGGGTTTAACCGACGTTGTTGATCAACAACGGGTTTACCATTAGGTTCCATATTAATTTTGTGCTGACATAGAGTGGGACTAATGCCCTTTGGAACATCCAGAGTATATCCAATAGCAGCTCGGTGCTTCTTTAGAACTTTCAATAATCTTTCTTCTTCATGTTCTGAAAGGTTAGCACTGATAATAACAGGATATATCTTCTTTTCATCAAGATAAGCATATTTCAAAGTGTCTGGCAATTGTTTTAGTTCAAACACAGGATCACCTTTATGTGGAGGAGGACCTCCTAGAGTTTCAACGGGCAAATTGTGTTTAAGTAGAGGATGTTGTTCAAAGAAAATCTTGTCTATTTCAATTCTTTCATGCATATGCAAATCATTTCATGGTCTAGCAAATATTATTCTAAAGGATCAGTAGGGTATTTTATTTTCCCACACAAGACTTCAACATCTCTAACAATCCCAATTGGTGATATAGTGTCTCTATTAGCAAGTTTAATAGTAACATCTATGTCTTCTGTCTCTGCGGGTGCTATGTCATTCATAATTTCTTGATATGAGGTGTAAGGAATAGCACTCACCCTAGCACCTATGTCACATAAACCATGATAACGGTGATCTCCTATTTTGACGTAGGTAACGGGCATGCCAACAATAGGTCTATGTTTATCCTTTTTATCAGGTTTGGCAATTCTAGTAGCTTCTTCACAGAAGTAAATAACATGCCCATCTATATCATCTTCTAAGAGATCTTTAACCATAGAAATACTAGGTTCTACTTTAATTTGTTCATCAGGTTTAGGTGTTCTAATATAGCTTTTGTTAACCACAATTGAAACTTAAGCATGTTCCTTTATCCTAACAGGGAAAGGTGGTTTCTCAATATAAGTAATAGGAACAATTGGATCAACATTGTAAAGATAGTTTCTTCTTTAACTGGCACTGGTTCTTTAATTTCTTCTTTAATTGGTGGGTGATATTTAAACCACTTCTCTTTAGGGAGATCAACATGAGCAGCAAATGATTCACAGAAGGAGGCTACTATCTCAGAGTCAAGTCCATATTTAGTGCTAAACTTTTGAAAAGCATCGGTATTGTAACGCCCGGATAATTAGGCTACAGTAAAACTCTCCTGATGATGCCATATCATCTCTGTTACTGTTGCTAATCAAGTGTTAGTTCAAAACATCTCAAATTCAAAAAATGAATTAGTGACAAACACCCAAAGTTTTCAAAAGTCAAAACAAAAATGTTGGGCGGGTGCCAAATATTGCATAGGTAATTATGGTGAAGTAAATACATTTTTAGAAAATGTCTAAATACTTAAATTGAGTTAAAACAGAAAAGAAAATAAATAAAAGAAAAAAATGAAAATAAAACAAAAGGAAATGAACCCCCCCCCCTCTTGGACCAGACGGCCCAGCTAATAGCTAGCCAGCCGACCGGCCCAGCCAGCCCGGCCCGCCTCCCTCTGCCGCCTCCTTTCCCTGTTCCCCCGACCCGGGTCGGAACAGGGGCGCGCTCCCGCCCGACCACCTCGCCGGCACCGACGCCGGGGAGGATAAGGCCGCCACGCCCCTGCCTCCTCGATCCCGCCTCCCACTCGCCCCCACTCTCGCCTTGGTTCCTGCGCCTCTCCCACTCCCCTCCAGATCCACCTCTGCCGTGCCTCACCGAGCGCCGCCGTCGCCATGGCTGCGCCATAGCCGCGGCCATCGGCCACCCCGCGCCTCGCCAGCACGTCCACGAGACGCGTCGTCGTCCTCTACCTCTTCTACGCCTCGCCATCGAGCTCGAGGAGCGCCGCACGGTCGGGATCGAGCTCGTCCCCATCTTCTCTGTCGCCGGTGACCGCCGTCGTCTCCGGCCACCTCTGCGCTGCTAAGCTGTCGCAGGCTTTTCGTAGCCGCTCGGTGAGCTCCTCCCTCCCTCCATTCTTCTCCTCGCACTGCGTGAGTCTCCCTAGCTAGCTCGTCGCCGTTGCTTTGAGCTCGCCGCTGCAGATCACCTCGCCGTCGTGGCCACCGTGGCCCGAGCTCGCGTCCGAGCTCGTAGCCGAACTCCTGGAGCTCCCAGGAGCCCAACGAGCCCGAACACGTGCTTCCCCGTGCCTCCTAGCATAGCCTCCGTCGAGGTCCCATACGCGCGGCCGCCATAGCTCGTGGTCGGTCCCGTTTCCGGCGACCTTTTGGTCTGGCACCACCACCAGTCGATGCGGAACGCTTCCACGGTTCAAACGCAAGTTGTCGCGCGGGGTTTGGTGCTTCGTAGCGTGATCCCGACGATGTCCCGAATGCCACCACCGCCTCCAGTCGCCGCCGGCGAAGATTCCAGCCGTTACGGCCCGCGCCACCACCACGGTTGGATGCGGCCCAGCTTCACCGTTCGAACGCGCCCGACCAAGGCTCAAATGGTGCGCCATAGCGCGATTCCGGCCGTCTCCGGCGTTCGGCCGCCGCGGATGGCCTCGCCGGCGTTGCTCCGGCGCCAGCGCTGACCTGGCACCCGTGGGGCCCGCCTCTGGGTCGCTGCTCGTGGGGCCCCTAGACTCAGTTGACCACGTTGACCGTGGTCAACTATGCTGACTGGGCACTCAGTGCCACTGACACGCGGGCCCCCACCATATAATTAACCTAATTAAAACATTTTCCTAAATAAAAGTAATTAGCTAAACTAGTGAGTCACTGACTGGTGGGGTCCAGTCACTAATTAGTCTGTTTAAGTTAAAATGATCTGCTGTTAGCCGACTGCCAATGACAGGTGAGCCCTACTGGTCAGTTTGACATGGTCAACCGTATTGTTGACTGCTGACATCACACATACGTCATGCTAACGTCATCCCATACTGTTCTGGATAATGTTGGATTTAAATAAATAATTAAATTCAGAAAATGATTAAATCTTTAGAAAATCATATAAAATAATCCGTAACTCGGATGAAAATACTTTCTACATGAAAGTTGCTCAGAACGACGAGACGAATCCGAATATGCAGCCCGTCCGTCCGCCACACATCCCTAACCTATCGAACTCGCAACTTTCCCCCTCCGGTTCATCTGTCCGAAAACGCGAAACACCGGGAATACTTTCCCGGATATTCCCCCCCCTTCGCCGGTATCACCTACTACCGCGATTGGGCACACCTAGCATCACGCTTTGTCTTGTCATGCATCGCCATGCATTTGTTTGCATTGTATTTATTGTTTCTTCCCCCTCTTCTCTCCGGTAGACTACGAGACCGACGCCGCTGCTGGTGCCCCGACCGACTACGCTGTTGACGACCCCTCCTTCTTGCCAGAGCAATCAGGCAAGCCCCTCCCCCCCTTGATCACTAGATATCACCTATTCTTCTCTATACTGCTTGCATTAGAGTAGTGTAGCATGTTACTGCTTTCCGTTAATCCTATCCTGATGCATAGCCTGTCTTTGCCACTACTGTTGTTACCTTTACCTGCAATCCTACATGCTTAGTATAGGATGCTAGTTTTCCATCAGTGGCCCTTCATTCTTGTCCGTCTGCTGTTCTATACTATCGGGCCGTGATCACTTGGGCGGTGATCACGGGTATATACTTATATACTCTATACATGATACCTGTGGTGACTAAAGTCGGGTCGGCTCGTAGGAGTACCCACGAGTGGATCTTGTGGCAGAGCGACAGGGCAGGTTGAGACCACCTAGGCGAGAGGTGGGCCTGGCCCTGGACGGCGTCCGCGGTTACTTCAAAATAACACGCTTAACGAGTTCTTGGTATTTGATCTGAGTCTGGCCATTTGGTCTATACGCACTAACCAACTACGCGGGAACAGTTATGGGCACTCGACGTCGTGGTATCAGCCGAAGCCTTCGTGGCGTCAGCGACCGAGCGGCGTGCGCCGCATTGGACCGTAAGCTCGCACTTGTATTAAGGGGGCTAGGTCTGCTTCCGGCCGCGTACGCAACGTGCAGGTGTGCAATGGGCGATGGGCCCAGACCCCAGCGCGCATAGGATTTAGACCGGCGTGCTGACCTCTCTGTTGTGCCTAGGTGGGGCTGCGACGTGTTGATCTTCCGCTGCCGGGCATGACCTAGAAAAGTGTGTCCGGCCAAGTGGGATCGAGCGTGTTGGGTTATGTGGTGCACCCCTGCAGGGAAGTTTATCTATTCGAATAGCCGTGTCCCTCAGTAAAAGGACGACCCGGAGTTGTACCTTGACCTTATGACAACTAGAACCGGATACTTAATAAAACACACCCTTCTAAGTGCCAGATATAACCCGGTGATCGCTCTCTAACAGGGCGACGAGGAGGGGATCGCCGGGTAGGATTATGCTATGCGATGCTACTTGGAGGACTTCAATCTACTCTCTTCTACATGCTGCAAGATGGACGCTGCCAGAAGCGTAGTCTTCAACAGGATTAGCTATCCCCCCTTATTCTGGCATTCTGCAGTTCGGTCCACCGATATGGCCCTTTACACATATACCCATGCATATGTAGTGTAGCTCCTTGCTTGTGAGTACTTTGGATGAGTACTCACGGTTGCTTTTCTCCCTCTTTTCCCCCTTTCCCTTCTACCTGGTTGTCGCAACCAGATGTTGGAGCCCAGGAGCTAGACGCCACCGTCGATGACGACTCCTACTACACCGGAGGTGCCTACTACTACGTGCAGCCCGTTGACGACGACCAGGAGTAGTTAGGAGGATCCCAGGCAGGAGGCATGCGCCTCTTTCGATCTGTATCCCAGTTTGTGTTAGCCTTCTTAAGGCAAACTTGTTTAACTTATGTCTGTACTCAGATATTGTTGCTTCCCCTGACTCGTCTATGTCGAGCACTTGTATTCGAGCCCTCGAGGCCCCTGGCTTGTATTATGATGCTTGTATGACTTATTTATGTTTTAGAGTTGTGTTGTGATATCTTCCCATGAGTCCCTGATCTTGATCGTACACGTTTGCGTGCATGATTAGTGTACGGTCAAATCGGGGGCATCACAGGTATCTATAAAAGATTTAACACAATCATACTTAAGTTGAATACCTGACTCTTTACCTTTGTCAAGTTCCCAGTCTTCAGAGTTGCGTTTAATTCTTTCCAAAAGATCCCACCAGAATTCAATAGTTTTCTTCATAAAAGAACCAGCACAAGAAGTATCAAGCATGGTTTGATCATTATGAGAAAGCCGAGCATAAAAGTTTTGGATAATAATTTCTCTTGAGAGCTCATGATTCGGGCATGAATATAACATTGACTTAAGCCTCCCCCAATCTAGAGCGATACTTTCTCCTTGACGAGGCCAAAAATTATATATATAATTTTGATCGTGATGAACTAGATGCATAGGATAAAAAATTTGATGGAACTCCAATTTCAAACGATTCCAATTCCAAGATCCAATATCATCGCATAGCCTATACCATGCCAATGCTTTTCCCCTCAAAGATAAAGGGAAAACCTTCTTCATAACTTCATCTCCTGGTAAACCTGCAAGCTTAAACAATCCACAAATTTGTTCTACATATATCAAGTGCATATCAGGATGTTCGGTTCCATCTCCTGCATAAGGATTAGCTAGCAGTTGTTCTATCATACCTGAAGGAATTTCATATTCAATATTTTCAGTAGGTGCAGTAGGTTGAGGGGTAGCTAATTGTGGTTCCGGTGGAGGTGAAGATACCCCGAACAAACCCCTCAAAGGATTGTTTTCCATAGTAATAAGTGACAATAAATTTCAGTACACTATATAAATGTTTCATTACCAAATTCCACTTACCAAAGGTGCTTCAATCCCTGGCAACGGCGCCAGAAAATAGCCTTGATGACCCACAAGTATAAGGGATCAATTGTAGCTCTTTTCGATAAGTAAGAGTGTCGAATCCAACGAGGAGCAGAAGGAAACGACAAGTGGTTTTCAGCAAGGTAATATCTGCAGGTGCTGAAATTGTAAGTAATAGAGTAGTTTGATAGCGAGATCGGTGCAACCGCGGGGAGAACCATGGGGCGGCGAAGCTGCGGTCCGACGGGGCGACGCAACAATAGCCCGATGCTCGATCGGTGTAGGGGCGCGTTGTACTCTGGACGGTCATTACGGGACCTACGAAGGCACATGCAACTGACGGGCCAGGTCGGTCACACGGCGTAGATGAGGCGGATCGCGGCGGCAGGCGCGTGATCAATCCGATCGCGCGCAAGGTCGGGGACGCCGCTCGGTGGAGGCGGGGTCATGGTGAGGTCCAAGCTGAAGCAGGCGGTGACGAATAGCATAGGACAACGTGCAGACGAGTGCGTCATCGATTATGTGCGAGGGGCCAACATAGCGCCGGTGCCCTGGCAGCGATGCCCGAGCGGCCAACGCATAAGTGGCACCTGATTGGCCAGGCCCGAAGCAGCGAACGCAACTTCGTGCAGACGCGGCCGTACATACACGGCGGAGGCGGGAGGTGATGCAGGAGTCCCGGTCGGAGCAGGGCGACAACGGCCGGCTAGGGTTTGTCTGCCGGTCGTGTTGACCGCCTGCCCTAGAGAGTCTTTTTTCCGATCCTTTGATCCGGGGTTTCTCTCTCTCACTGGTCACTTTGATCAACATTTACTCTTTGTCGGTGTTCTGGGAACGAGGGTACCTAGACTTGCCTGCCTGCAGCCCACGACGTGGCTCCTTCGACGGCCTGGTACGGCCCAGCTTCAACATCAGCAACTCAAGACCCTCGCGAGGGGCCAAGCCTCGCGAGGCGGACGACACCGAGGCCACCACGAGGGGCAGTCTCCCCAGGTTGGCTCCCGAGGAGCGGAGATTTCTATGCAAGGCTCACCTCACGAGGTTCAACTGACGTGAGCCATGACGACCGAGGCCAGGCGGGCGCCAGCGGGCGCAGTGTACCAGTTTCCTCTTTAGTGCTAAGGAGGCAAGCGCAGGCACGGGGTCCCGAGGAATCAGCCAAAGGTTTCCATTCCCGTGCAACAAGACCAAGACCGCCAGGACGGCAGGACGAAGGTCATCGCCGAGCCCACCGCGGCATCACTACCAGAGGCTTTTGCAGGCGAAGACCACTCTTGTCAGGATAGCATGTACTAGTTGTCTCCCTTCGAATTTGGCCGTTGTGGGATCCCTTCCCGCCTTCATTTTGGGAAGAGGACCAAGGCCCCTATAAATAGAGCAGCACCACCACCGTGGTAGGGGACGGATCATTCAGATCATCCTCACACCCACCAGCTCATCGAGCACAAGAACACTCCTCCTCCTGAGGTTGTTCTCCCACTTTACTAGTTCATCCTCAGCCCCTCGAGGCCAATCCACCACAAAGCAGGAGTAGGGTTTTACACCGCAAGGTGGTCTGAACCTGGGTAAACTATTGTCTCTCTTTTCCATTCAGTTCGTCGAGCTAGGCCGTGAGATTAGCGAGTAGGAAGACTGGGGAGGACGAGTTCTTCGCACGTACCCCAGAGTTCGAACCTCTCAAGGGTCTGCGGAACCCGAAATCTGAAATTTGGCGCGCCAGGTAGGGGTGCGTCGGAGATCCGCCACTTTGTCCGTTGCGCTCTGCTGTTCGGCTGTCATGGAGGATGCTTCTCCATCGACTGGACCAACGCGTGCTCTCGGAGGAGTCGAAGGCCTCCGAGCCTTCACCCCTGCTCTGCGGCGGGTGTAGTGGCTGCCCAGGTTCACGCCGGACATGCCGCCCCGATATGACGGCGCCGCGGACCCGGCAAGCTTTCTCCAAGCATACGAGGAGGTGATAACCCACAAGTATAGGGGATCGCAACAGTTTTCGAGGGTAGAGTATTCAACCCAAATTTATTGACTCGACACAAGGGGAGCCAAAGAATATTCTCAAGTATTAGCAGTTGAGTTGTCAATTCAACCACACCTGGTAAACTTAATATCTACAGCAAAGTATTTAGTAGCAAAGTAATATGGAAGTAACGGTAGCGGTGGCAAAAGTAACAGTAGCAGTTTTGTAGTAATTGTAGCAGTGGCAACGGAAAAGTAACTAAGCAAAGAGCAATATGTGAAAAGCTCGTAGGAATTGGATCGGTGATGGAGAATTATGTCGGATACGATTCCTCATGCAATAGTTGTAACATAGGGTGACACAGAACTAGCTCCAGTTCATCAATGTAATGTAGGCATGTATTCCGAATATAGTCATACGTGCTTATGGAAAAGAACTTGTATGACATCTTTTGTCCTACCCTCCCGTGGCAGCGGGGTCCTATTGGAAACTAAGGGATATTAAGGCCTCCTTTTAATAGAGTACCGGACCAAAGCATTAACACTTAGTGAATACATGAACTCCTCAAACTACGGTCATCACCGGTAAGTATCCCGATTATTGTCACTTCGGGGTTAACGGATCATAACACATAATAGGTGACTATAGACTTGCAAGATAGGATCAAGAACTCACATATATTCATGAAAACATAATAGGTTCAGATCTGAAATCATGGACTCGGGCCCTAGTGACAAGCATTAAGCATAGCAAAGTCATAGCAACATCAATCTCAGAACATAGTGGATACTAGGGATCAAACCCTAACAAAACTAATGCGATTACATGGTAAATCTCATCCAACCCATCACCGTCCAGCAAGCCTACGATGGAATTACTCACGCACGGCGGTGAGCATCATGAAATTGGTGATGGAGGAAGGTTGATGATGACGACGGCGACGGATTCCCCTCTCTGGAGCCCCGAACGGACTCCAGATCAGCCCTCCCAAGAGAGATTAGGGCTTGGCGGCGGCTCCGTATCGTAAAACGCGATGAATCCTTCTCTCTGGATTTTTTCTCCCCGAACGTGAATATATAGAGTTGGAGTTGAGGTCGGTGGAGCACCAGGGGGCCCACGAGGCAGGGGGCGCGCCCAGGGGGTAGGCGCGCCCCCACCCTCGTGGACAGGGTGTGGGCCCCCTAGTCTTGACTCTTTTGCCAGTATTTTTTATTAATTCCAAAAATATTCTCCGTGAAGTTTCAGGTCATTCTGAGAACTTTTATTTCTGCACAAAAATAACACCATGGCAATTCTGCTGAAAACAGCGTCAGTCCGGGTTAGTTCCATTCAAATCATGCAAGTTAGAGTCCAAAACAAGGGCAAAAGTGTTTGGAAAAGTAGATACGATGGAGACGTATCAACTCCCCCAAGCTTAAACCTTTGCTTGTCCTCAAGCAATTCAGTTGACAAACTGAAAGTGATAAAGAAAAACTTTTACAAACTATGTTTGCTCTTGTTGTTGTAAATATGTAAAGCCAGCATTCAAGTTTTCAGCAAAGATTATGAACTAACCATATTCACAATAACATTTAGGTCTCATATTTACTCATATCAATGGCATAATCAACTAGCGAGCAATAATAATAAATCTCGGATGACAACACTTTCTCAAAACAATCATAATATGATATAACAAGATGGTATCTTGCTAGCCCTTTCTGAGACCGCAAAACATAAATGCAGAGCACCTCTGAAGATCAAGGACTGACTAAACATTGTAATTCATGGTAAACGAGATCCAGTCATAGTCATACTCAATATAAATTAATAGTAATGGATGCAAATGACAGCGGTGCTCTCCAACTGGTGCTTTTTAATAAGAGGATGATGACTCAACATAAAAGTAAATAGATAGGCCTTCGCAGAGGGAAGCAGGGATTTGTAGAGGTGCCAGAGCTCGATTTTGAAATAGAGATAAATAATATTTTGAGCGGCATACTTTCATTGTCAACATAACAACCGAGAGATCTCGATATCTTCCATGCTACACACATTATAGGCGGTTCCCAAGCAGAATGGTAAAGTTTATACTCCCCCACCACCAACAAGCATCAATCCATGGCTTGCCCGAAACAACGGGTGCCTCCAACTAACAACAGTCCTGGGGGAGTTTTGTTTGCAATTATTTTGATTTGTTGAGCATGGGACTGGGCATCCCGGTGACCAGCCATTTTCTCGTGAGTGAGGAGCGGAGTCCACTCCTCTTGAGAATAACCCGCCTAGCATGGAAGATACAGACACCCTAGTTGATACATGAGCTATTCGAGCATACAAAACAGAATTTCATTTGAAGGTTTAGAGTTTGGCACATACAAATTTACTTGGAACGGCAGGTAGATACCGCATATAGGAAGGTATAGTGGACTCATATGGAATAACTTTGGGGTTTATGGAAGTGGATGCACAAGCAGTATTCCCGCTTAGTACAAGTGAAGGCTAGAAAGAGACTGGGAAGCGACCAACTAGAGAGCGACAACAGTCATGAACATGCATTAAAATTAATAAACATTGAGTGCAAGTATGAGTAGCATATAATCCACCATGAACATAAATATCGTGGAGGCTATGTTGATTTTGTTTCAACTACATGTGTGAACATGTGCCAAGTCAAGTCACTCGAATCATTCAAAGGAGGATACCACCCTATCATACCACATCACAACCATTTTAATAGCATGTTGGCACGCAAGGTAAACCATTATAAACTCCTAGCTAATTAAGCATGGCATAAGCAACTATAATCTCTAATTGTCATTGCAAACATGTTTCATTCATAATAGGCTGAATCAGGAACGATGAACTAATCATATTTACAAAAACAAGAGAGGTCGAGTTCATACCAGCTTTTCTCATCTCAATCATTCCATCATATATCGTCATTATTGCCTTTCACTTGCACGACCGAACGGTGTGATAATAATAATAGTGCACGTGCAATTGGACTAAGCTGGACTCTGCAAGCATTTAATACAGGGGAGAAGACAAGGCAATATGGGCTCTTTGTTAAATCAACAATAATGCATATAAGAGCCACTTCAACATTTTCATCATGGTCTTCTCCTCTCGACCCCCAAAGAAAGAAAGAAATAAAACTATTTACACGGGAAAGCTCCCAACAAGCAAAAGAAGAACAAGAAATCTTTTTGGGTTTTCTTTTAATTATTACTACTACAGGCATGGAAAGTAAACTAGCTAAAAGCTACAACTAATTTTTTTGGTTTTTCTTAAGGTTTTTCAAACACACAAGAAGAAAGCGAGAAAAGGAAAATAAACTAGCATGGATATTACAATGAAAAAGTATGAGCATCGACAACTGGCATGAGTGTGTGAACATGAATGTAATGTCGGAGAAATACGTACTCCCCCAAGCTTAGGCTTTTGGCCTAAGTTGGTCTATGCCCATGGATCAAAGTTGTAGCTGGGGTCGTACTGAGATGCAGGAGCTATTGCCTCATGAGCTGCAGCTTGGAGGCGAGTTGCCTTTGTCCTCCTCTCATACTCGTTCACCTCTTCCCTGGTTATAATATATCTCCTTTTTGCCTGAAAGTCAAAGAAACCAGGAGCAGGGAGAGCAACATGGACAGTGCGATGTCTGTCAGAGATTAGTCGGTACTGGAGGAACTGTTCATTCCTCTCAACAAACTGATGGCGAACCATAGCATTATAATCTAAATAAGCAGGAGGCAATTCCATATCATTTTCATGTATGGGTATCTCAAGATAATTAGCTAAACGGGTTGCATAAATTCCACCAAACAAATCTCCACTTAAACTATTAAGATGCAACCTTCGTGCAACAATGGCCCCCAAGTTGTATTGTTTATCTCCTAATATAGCACTCTTGAGAACACTAAGATCGGGAACACACATGTGACATGCCTCGTCCTTGCCATTAATGCATCTACCTATAAAGAGAGCAAAATAATGTATAGCAGGAAAATGAATGCTCCCTATGGTAGCTTGTGTTATTTCTCTAGATTCCCCCACAATGATACTAGCAAGAAAATCTTTAAACTCATATTTGCGAGGATCACTAGCACTACCCCATTGCGGGAGTTTACAAGCAGTATTAAAATCTTCTAAGTCCATGGTATAGGATTTATCATAGAGATCAAATAGGACAGTGTGAGAATTGCGCGACGATGAAAATTTGAACCTTCTCACAAAGGAATCAGTTAGGTAATAATACTGAGGGCACTTATCTAGCATGAAGCCCTCGAGTTCAGCATTACGCACATATGCGTCAAATTCCTCCTTAATTCCTGCTTGGACCATGAAATCTTCTGACGGCCATTCACAAGGCCGCACTTGAGCTTTTGTTGGTAGTTCATGGTCCGACTCATGTATTGCGGGCCTGGGTCCTTGCTTCCTTGAAGAACCACCTTGGTACATTTTCCTAAACATATTTCTTCCTCTGAAAGATCTCTGAAAATTTTAGTAACTCAAAATAAAAGTGAACCAAACTCAACAAAATTGATAGCAACTACTACCACAGGTGCCTAAAGACTATATCATGCATTAGAACTACTTGGGACCAAATAAATTTGACATGCAAGCTCAAGAACAGGGTCACCTAAGCAGCAAAATTTTGCAATAAATAAAGCACTAGAACAAAAACTAATTGGACCATTGAAGGAGTCACATACCGAAGAACAATCCCCCAAAGCAGTTTTGTGAGTGGAGCTTTGAGCAAGGAGATCGAAAATGGCAGCAAGATGAGCTAGAACACGGGTTTGTGCTGGTTGGTGATTTTTTCTGGAGGAAGATGAAGTGTGTGGGTGCTGGAATAAGTGGAGGGGGCCATGTGGGGCCCACGAGGCAGGGGGCGCGCCCCAGGGGGTGGACGCGCCCTGGACCCTTGTGGCCAGGTGGTGTGGCCCTCGGGTGTGTTCTCAGTGCCAAATATTCTTAAATATTCTAGAAAAAATCATATTTCAATTTCGGGGCATTTGGAGAACTTTTATTTTCGGGGTATTTTTTTATTGCAAAGATAATTCAGAAAACAGACATAAAATACTATTTTGCTTTATTTAATCTAAATAACAGAAAGTAAAAGGAGGGTACAGAAGGTTGTGCTTTCTAACTTCATCCATCTCATGCTCATCAAAAGGAATCCACTAAGAAGGTTGATCAAGTCTTGTTAACAAACTCTTTTCGAATAACATGGAACCAGAGAATTTTCGAATAGCACTAGGTTACCTCAACGGGGATATGCACATCCCCAACAATAAGAATATCATATTTCTTCTTGACAGTAGGAAGAGGAAATTCAAAACCTCCAATAGTAATCGTTGGAATTTTTCCAATAGAATTGATACTGTGGACTTGAGGTTGTTTCCTCGGAAAGTGTACCGTATGCTCATTACCATTAACATGAAAAGTGACAATGCATTTGTTGCAATCAATAACAGCCCCTGCAGTATTCAAAAAGGGTCTACCAAGGATAATCGACATACTATCGTCCTCGGGAATATCAAGAATAACAAAGTCCGTTAAAATAGTAACGTTTGCAACCACAACAGGCACATCCTCACAAATACCGACAGGTATAGCAGTTGATTTATCGGCCATTTGCAAAGATATTTCAGTAGGTGTCAACTTATTCAAATCAAGTCTACGATATAAAGAGAGAGGCATAACACTAACACCGGCTCCAAGATCACATAAAGCAGTTTTAACATAGTTTTTTTAATGGAGCATGGTATAGTTGGTACTCCTGGATCTCCAAGTTTCTTTGGTATTCCACCCTTAAAAGTATAATTAGCAAGCATGGTGGAAATTTCAGCTTCCGGTATCTTTCTTTTATTTGTAACAATTTCTTTCATATACTTAGCATAAGGATTCATTTTAAGCATATCAGTCAAACGCATACGCAAAAAGATAGGTCTAATCATTTCAGCAAAGCGCTCAAAATCCTCATCATCCTTTTTCTTGGATGGTTTAGGAGGAAAAGGCATGGGTTTCTGAACCCATGGTTCTCTTTCTTTACCGTGCTTCCTAGCAACGAAGTCTCTCTTATCATAACGTTGATTCTTTGATTGTGGGTTATCAAGATCAACAGCAGGTTCAATCTCTACATCATTGTTATTGCTAGGTTGAGCATCAACATGAACATCATCATTAACATTATCACTAGGTTCATGTTCATTACCAGATTGTGTTTCAGCATCAGAAATAGAAATATCATTGGGATTCTCAGGTGTGTCAACAACAGGTTCACTAGAAGCATGCAAAGTCCTATCATTTTTCTTTTTCTTCCTTTTAGAAGGACTAGGTGCATCAACATTAGTTCTCTGAGAATCTTGCTCAATTCTCTTAGGGTGGCCCTCAGGATACAAAGGTTCCTGAGTCATTTTACCCCCTCTAGTCATAACTCTAACAGCATTATCATTTTTCTTATTATTTAATTCATTGAGCAAATCATTTTGAGCTTTAAGCACTTGTTCTACTTGAGTGGTAACCATAGAAGCATGTTTACTAATGAGTTTAAGTTCACCTTTAACTCTAGACATATAATCACTCAAGTGTTCAATCATATAAGCATTACGTTTCAATTGTCTACCAACATAAGCATTGAAGTTTTCTTGTTTAACAATAAAATTATCAAACTCATCTAAGCATTGGCTAGCAGACTTATAACGAGGAATATCACCTTCATCAAATCTATAGAGAGAATTTACCTTTACTACCTGTGTCGGGTTATCAAGACCATGTATTTCTTCAATAGGTGGTAAATTCTTAACATCTTCAGCTTTAATACCCTTTTCTTTCATAGATTTCTTTGCCTCTTGCATATCTTCAGGACTGAGAAATAGAATACCCCTTTTCTTCGGAGTTGGCTTAGGAGTTGGTTCAGGAAGTGTCCAATTATTTTCATTAGTCAACATATTATTCAATAGCAATTCAGCTTGATCAACAGTTCTTTCCCTGAAAACACAACCAGCACAACTATCCAGGTGGTCTCTGGAAGCATCGGTTAGTCCATTATAAAAGATATCAAGTATTTCATTTTTCTTGAGAGGATGATCAGGCAAAGCATTAAGTAATTGGAGAAGCCTCCCCCAAGCTTGTGGGAGACTCTCTTCTTCAATTTGCACAAAATTATATATTTCCCTTAAGGCAGCTTGTTTCTTATGAGCGGGGAAATATTTAGCAGAGAAGTAATAAATCATATCCTGGGGACTACGCACACAACCAGGATCAAGAGAATTAAACCATGTTTTAGCATCACCCTTTAATGAGAACAGAAATAATTTAAGGATATAGTAGTAACGAGTTTTCTCATCATTAGTGAATAGGGTGGCTATATCATTTAATTTAGTAAGATGTGCCACAACAGTTTCAGATTCATAGCCATAAAAAGGATCAGATTCAACCAAAGTAATTATCTCAGGGTCGACAGAGAAATCATAATCCTTATCGGAAATACAGATAGGTGAAGTAGCAAAAGCAGGGTCATATTTCATTCTAGCATTCAAAGATTATCCTTTCAGCTTAGCTAATAATTTCTTAAGATCATATCTATCATTGCAAGCAAGAAAGTCTCTAGCAGTTTCTTCATCCATAACATAACCCTCAGGCACAACAGGCAATTCATATCTAGGGGGAGAATCTTCATCATCACTTTCATCAATATTATCAGTTTCAATAATTTCATTCTCTCTAGCCCTAGCAAGTTGTTCATCAAGAAATTCACCTAGTGGCACAGTAGTATCAAGCATAGAAGTAGTTTCATCATAAGTATCATGCATAGCAGAAGTGGCATCATCAATAACATGCGACATATCAGAATTAATAGCAGAAGCAGGTTTAGGTGTCGCAAGTTTACTCAAAACAGAAGGTGAATCAAGTGCAGAGCTAGATGGCAGTTCCTTACCTCCCCTCGTAGTTGAGGGATAAATCTTGGTTTTCTCGTCTTTCAAGTTCCTCATAGTGATCAGCAGATATAAATCCCAAGTGACTCAAAGAATAGAGCTATGCTCCCTGGCAACGGCGCCAGAAAATAGTCTTGATAACCCACAAGTATAGGGGATCGCAACAGTTTTCGAGGGTAGAGTATTCAACCCAAATTTATTGATTCGACACAAGGGGAGCCAAAGAATATTCTCAAGTATTAGCAGTTGAGTTGTCAATTCAACCACACCTAGATAACTTAATATCTGCAGCAAAGTATTTAGTACCTAAGTAGTATGGAAGTAACGGTAACGATGGCAAAAGTAGCAGTAGCAGTTTCGTAGTAATTGTAACAGTGGCAACGGAAAAGTAACTAAGAAAAGAGCAATATGTGAAAAGCTCGTAGGCATTGGATCGGTGATGGAGAATTATGTCGGATGCGATTCCTCATGCAATAGTTATAACATAGGGTGACATAGAACTAGCTCCAGTTCATCAATGTAATGTAGGCATGTATTCCGAATATAGTCATACGTGCTTATGGAAAAGAACTTGCATGACATCTTTTGTCCTACCCTCCTGTGGCAGCGGGGTCATATTGGAAACTAAGGGATATTAAGGCCTCCTTTTAATAGAGTACCGGACCAAAGCATTAACACTTAGTGAATACATGAACTCCTCAAACTACGGTCATCACCGGTAAGTATCCCGATTATTGTCACTTCGGGGTTAACGGATCATAACACATAATAGGTGACTATAGACTTGCAAGATAGGATCAAGAACTCACATATATTCATGAAAACATAATAGGTTCAGATCTGAAATCATGGCACTCGGGCCCTAGTGACAAGCATTAAGCATAGGAAAGTCATAGCAACATCAATCTCAGAACATAGTGGATACTAGGGATCAAACCCTAACAAAACTAACTCAAGTACATGGTAAATCTCATCCAACCCATCACCATACAGCAAGCCTAAGATGGAATTACTCACGCGCGGCGGTGAGCATCATGAAGTTGGTGATGGAGGAAGGTTGATGATGACGACGGCGATGGATTCCCCTCTCCGGAGCCCCAAACGGACTCCAGATCAGCCCTCCCGAGAGAGATTAGGGCTAGGCGGCGGCTCTGTATCGTAAAATGTGATGAATCCTTCTCTATGGTTTTTTCTCCCCGAACGTGAATATATAGAGTTGGAGTTGAGGTCGGTGGAGCACCAGGGGGCCCACGAGGCAGGGGGCGCGCCCAGGGGGGTAGCCGCGCCCCCCACCCTCGTGGACAGGGTGTGGGCCCCCTGGTCTTGATTCTTTCGCTAGTGTTTTTTATTAATTCCAAAAATATTCTCCGTGAAGTTTCAGGTCATTCCGAGAACTTTTATTTTTGCACAAAAATAACACCATGGCAATTCTGCTGAAAACAGCGTCAGTCCGGGTTAGTTGCATTCAAATCATGCAAGTTAGAGTCCAAAACAAGGGCAAAAGTGTTTGGAAAAGTAGATATGTTGGAGACGTATCAGGAGGCTGTTTGGGCAGCCAGCGGCGACGACAAGGTCATGGCAAACTGTCTCGCCATGGCCCTTGCGGGCGCATCGCTTGCCTGGCTTCTCAACTTGCCAGGGTCTTGTGTGGCATCCTGGGAGGAGCTGTGCGGCCTCTTCATCGCGCGCTTCGTGGCACCGGCACCCCACGCAGTCACGGCACTCCTCGGTGGCTCGCAGGCGCCACCCTCGGACCGCCACGTGCAGCAGGGAGCTCCTCCGGGATGGGCGGCGCGCAAGGCTGACCTCACCTTCGAGTCGAGAGACCACCCCGCGACCACCGCGGGCGCAGGTGCCCGATGCTCTGCACCCCCACCATCTGCAACATGGCGGTCACCAAGACCCTCATCGACGGTGGAGTTGGCCTCAATGTGCTCTCTATGGAAGCTTTCGGCTTGCTTCACGTGCCACATGGCCGGCTCCGCCCCACCAAGCCTTTCTCCGGGGTGGTGGACGGCTCCACCTGCCCGCTGGGGTAGGTCCGCCTCCCCGTCACCTTCGGCACCCACGACAACTACCGCACCAATCTTATCGACTTCGACATCGCCCGCATTGGCCTCCCGTACAACACCATCCTCGGGTACCCGCCCTGGCCAAGTTCATGGCAGCAACTCATCCTGCCTACAACCTCATGAAGATGCCGGGGAGCAGAGGCGTCCTCACTGTGGCTGGAGACACCAAGGAGGCCTTGTTGGCCCTCAAGCTCGCCTTCAGGGCCGCGGCTGCCATGCGGCCAAGGGGGGGAAGGAGCCCCAGAGGCTCCGGGGGCCGCGCCAGCAAAGAAGAAGCAGTTGTTCTCCCAAGACCACGCCGAGACGAAGCAGGTATCGGTCGACGAGGACGAGGCGTCAAGCACCACCTTCACCATAGGTGTCGACCTCCCTTCGGATCAAGAGGAGGCATTGGTTAGCTTCCTGTGCAAGAACAAGGATGTGTTCGCATGGGAACCCAAGGATCTGGTCGGGATCCCGAGGGGGATAATCGAGCACCACCTGAGGGTGTGTCCCAATGTGTGCCTGGTGAAGCAGAAGGCGCGGTGGCAGTCTACGGAGAAGCAGTCGTTCATCATCCAGGAGACACGCAAATTGCAAGAAGCTGGCATCATTCGGGAGGTGCAGTACCCGGAATGATTGGTGAACCCAGTCATTGTCCCCAAGAAAGGCGGGAAGGAACGCATATGCGTTGACTTCACCAACCTCAATAAGGCTTGCCCTCAAGATCCTTTCCCGCTCCCACGCATTGATCAGATCGTCGACTCCACCGTCGAGTGCGACCTGCTGTGCTTTCTGGACGCCTTCTCAGGCTACCACCAAATCAAGATGGTGGTGCAGGACATCGAGAAGACAGCCTTCTTAACTCCATGGGGGGTGTATTGCTACACCTGCATGCCGTTTGGGCTGCGTAACGGCAGAGCGACTTTCCAGCGGCTGATGCACGTCGCTCTGGGCCGGCAGCTCGGGAGGAACGCTGAGGCCTATGTCAATGACATAGTGGTGAAGTCTCAGGAGGCCAGAACCCTCATCGAGGACCTGGAAGAAACATCTGCCAGTCTGCGCAAGGTGGATTTACGACTCAACCCGGAGAAATGTGTGTTTGGCATTCCCTCCGACAAGCTACTGGGCTTTTTGGTCTCGCACCAGGGAATCGAGGCAAACCCAGAGAAGGTCAAGGCAATAGAAAGGATGAGCCCGCTGCAGACTCTCAAGGAAATGCAAAAGTTGGTGGGTTGTGTGACCTCACTGGGGTGCTTCATCTCCAAGCTGGGGGAACGCGCCCTCCCGTTCTTCAAGTTGATGAAAAAGAAGGGGCCGTTTGAGTGGACTCTGGAGGCTGACGCGGCATTCCAAGACCTCAACAGATACCTCACCAGTCCATCGATTATGGTAGCGCTGCGTCCTCTTGAGCCCCTGGTGCTTTACCTGGCCACCACGCCTCACTCTGCCAGCGCAACGCTAGTGGCCGTCAGGGAGGAGCGCCAAGTCAAGGGCCTGCCAAGCGAGGCCACGCACCCCGCGAAGATGACGCAGCTGTTGGGGAACAGAGTAATTTCAAAAACATTCCTACGCACACGCAAGATCCATATAGGTGATGCATAGCAACGAGCGGGAGAGTGTGTCCACGTACCCTCGTAGACCGAAAGCGGAAGCCTTTAGTAACGCGGTTGATGTAGTCAAACGTCTTCGCGATCCAACCGATCCAAGTACCGAACGCACGGCACCTCCGTGATCTGCACACGTTCAGCTCGGTGACGTCCCTTGTACTCTTGATCCAGCTGAGGCCAAGGGAGACTTTCGTCAGCACGACGACGTGGTGACGGTGATGATGAAGCTACCGGCGCAGGGCTTCGCCTAAGCACTGCAACGATATGATCGAGGTGAAAATCTATGGAGGGGGGCACCACACACGGCTAAGAAACAACTTGTGTGTCTATGGGGTGCCCCCTTCCCCTGTATATAAAGGAGTGGAGGAGGGGAGGGCTGTCCCTCTCATGGCGCGCCCAAGGGAGGGAGTCCTACTCCCAGTATGAGTAGGTTTCCCCCTTCCCTAGTTGGAGTAGGAGAAGAAGGAAGAGGGAGAGGGAGAGAAGGAAAGGGGGGCCGGCACCCCTCCCAATTCGGAGTGGGCTTGGGGGGCGCCCCCACTTTGGCCGCCTCCTCCTCTCTTCCACCATGGCCCATTAAGGCCCATTAACTCCCCGGGGGGTTCCGGTAACCCCCCGGTACTCCAGTAAATGCCCGAACTCATCCGGAACCCTTCCGATGTCCAAACATAGCCTTCCAATATATCGATCTTTATGTCTCGACCATTTCAAGACTCCTCGGCATGCCCGCGATCACATCCGGGACTCCAAACTACCTTTGATACATCAAACACATAAACTCATAATACCGATCGTCATCAAATGTTAAGCGTGCGGACCCTAGGGTTCGAGAACTATGTAGACATGACCGAGACTCACTTCCGATCAATAACCAATAGCGGAACCTGGATGCTCATATTGGTTCCTACATATTCTACGAAGATCTTTATCGGTCAAACCGCATAACAACATACATTGTTCCCTTTGTCATCGGTATGTTACTTGCCCAAGATTCGATCATCGGTATCTCAATACCTAGTTCAATCTCGTTATCGGCAACTCTCTTTACTCGTTCCGTAATGCGTCATCCCATGGCTAACTCATTAGTCACATTGCTTGCAAGGCTTATAGTGATGTGCATTACCGAGAGGGCCTAGAGATACCTCTCCGACAATCAGAGTGACAAATCCTAATCTCGATCTATGCCAACTCAACAAACACCATCGGAGACACCTGTAGAGCATCTTTATAATCACCCAGTTACTTGTGAAGTTTGATAGCACACTAAGTATTCCTTCGGTATTCGGGAGTTGCATAATCTCATAGTCATAGGAACATGTATAAGTTATGAAGAAAGCATTAGCAATAAACTAAACAATCAAAGTGCTAAGCTAACGGATGGGTCAAGTCAATCACATCTTTCTCCAATGATGTGATCCCATTCATCAAATGACAACTCTTGTCCATGGCTAGGAAACTTAACCATTGAAAGTGTGTTATATCGACTAGAGGGGGTGAATAGGCGATTTTTATGAATTCTTCACTGAGGAATTTCAGGGTGAGGAAATTCCTAAGCGAAGAACTACTTGCAGCGGAATAAGTACTCAGATGCAAACATAACAGAACATAAGCATGGTCATCATGATGAAATGAAAACAAGCACAGAGTACAGAAAGCGTAAACACAGGATAAACAGGATGAAGACAAACAGACTGAAGAAATTGAAATGAGGAGATTGAGAAAGTCTTCAGTCAAAGTCTTCAAACAAATATGAACAAGCACACAACACAGTAATGAGGAAATGGAAGAGTTGAGGAAATAGAACAGGTAGGCTTGGTGAAGACAGTGATTTGGTAGACCAGTTCCGACTGCTCTGATAGTTGTATGTCTGGTTGGAGCGGCTAGGTATTTAAACCTGAGGACACACAGTCCTCACTGTATTCTCCTTGACATAAGGTCACACAGACCTCGCCCAATCACTCGTGGTAAGTCTTCATGTGACTTCCAAACCTTCACAAACTCGGTCACTCGGCGATCCACAATTTCCTCTTGGATGCTCAGACCATGACGCCTAACTGTCTGGAAGATGCACAGTCTTCAAAGGTAACAAGCATCGGATCCATGCAGGATCAATCTCTTCAGTGATGCTCAATCACTTTGGGTTTGTAGATGTTTGGGTTTGGGTTTTCCTCACTTGATGATTTTCGCTCAAAGTCCTCGGAGGATGGGATGCTCTCAAATGACAAGTGTGAGTTTCTCTAGGAGTAGCCAACCAGCTAGTGGTTGTAGGGGGGCGGCTATTTATAGCCTAGGGAGCAGCCCGACATGATAAGACGTAAATGCCCTTCAATGATATGACCGTTAGGTGGGTAGATATTTTGGGACAGCTGGCGCCTAGCACAGCAACGGTCGGAAATTTGACTATTTCCTCAGGGCTATCATGTTCCTCACTTGTAGGCAATCCGCACTGGCAAATTCCTAACTCCTCAGTCAGAACAAATTCCTCAGAGATCAGAAGAACTTTGTCTCTATCACTGAAGAAATTGACTGAGCTGCATGAGATTTCCAATGGCTTCACTCGAAGGGATTGGTAGGTGTAGGATTTTGAGATGAGCATCACTTGGAAATTTTTCCTTAGTATTTCCTCGACCCCCTTTAACAGTATGGTGTTTCCTATGACTCAAGAAAGAGAAGAAACTACGAAAACAAAAGTCTTCACGCTTCATGTTCCTCGTATGAATACCAAGTCTTCATGGTCACACCAATTTCTTCACTTTCAAAGTCTTCAGAAAGTCCTCAGAAATCCAAAGTCTTCAGTCGAAGACATTCATTTTTAGGGGTCAACTTTCTCTGTAAATATCAAACTCCTCATAGACTTATAGACATGTGTACACTCACAAACGCATCAGTCCCTTAACCTATAATTCTTCAATACACCGAAATCACTAAGGGGCACTAGATGCACTTACAATCTCCCCCTTTTTGGTGATTGATGACAATATAGTTTAAGTTTTCAACGGGGATAAAACATATGAAGTGTAAATATTAATATTGAGGAATTTGATTGCAAGATATAGAAGAACTCCCCCTGAAGATGTGCATAGTGAGGAATTTGCTTTTGAAGCAATGCACATTTGAAGAGTAGAATCATGGAGATCTCCCCCTATATCTTGTAATTCATACACGCATTTAACATATGATATGAAGAATTTGAAATGCATGATGAAAATATGGTGACTGATGTAATTCAGCATGCGTGCATTAACATATATGAGGAAATAGCATGCAGAAGAACATAGCAAAAGTATCAGACCAACATCGGGTTTAAGTTTACAACTCGATCCAGCAAAGTCTTCAAAAGAACGAGAGTTGTAACTTAGCAAAAAAACGCCCATATATAGACCTGCTTGAAGACTAACTCAAATTTCCCCCCCTTTGTCATCGAATGACCAAAAGGGACGAAAAATGAGGACTAACGCCCCTGAAGAATATCATGTTGATGGAGGAGCGCCAGCGTTGTTGGGGTCGGTTGTTGAAGTAGGGCCTGCCGCAGTGTCGTCCAAATCTTCATGCTCATCCGTGTCGCGCGATGAAGAATATGAGCTGGCCACCAAGGAAGGAACTTTGACTTTCTTGAATTTCTTCGTTGGAGGTTGAGACCAGTCAAAGTCCTGCTTGAGACCCATTTGCTTCAGATCTTCTTCACCATACAGATGAGACAGAACAGCCCAGGTGCGACCGAAGACTTCATGGAGGTAGTGGTGGTTCTTCTTCACTGCATTGTGTGTAGCAGTCATGTTGTGAAGAATAGACCCAGACTGATGCTAAACCCATTTGTGGTTGCGATCGACCTTCTATTGAAGACTGAGGAGAAGCTCACGATCAGTCATCGCCCTTGGAGATGTGCCTTGAGGATTTTGCTTTGAGGCATTGGCGGCAGAGTCATGAGTGGCAGAGTCATCATTGGTGGAGTAAGATGCGGCTTTGCGGAACTGACCATCCAATGGATGAATGCCCTCATCAATAACAGCAGTGGCCTTGCCCTTTTCATTAGCTGAGGAAAATGTCCGTTTGAGGACTTCAATGGGGGGCAAGTAGCTGCCATGGTTGAGTGTGTCAGCCTTGCAGTTGAGTGAAGACCTTGTTCAGAGGAATCTCATAATCCAGGGAGCGTAAGGCTTCAACTCAAATGGGGATAATGCAACATTGGCCAGAGTTCTCATGAAGAAATCATGGTAGTTGATAGGAACGCCATGAATGATGTTGAAAAGCAGATTCTTCATGATGCCAACGACCTCTTCTTCATTAGAGTCGTGGCCTTTGATTGGACTCAATGTCTTCGTCAGAATGCGATAGACAGTCCGTGGCACATACATCAATTCCTTCACAGGGAATTTGGTCCTTGGGGCTTGGCCGGGCTTCAGTGGCTTCATCAACACTTGCATGTAGTGATCTGTAAGCTCAGGTTCATGGTATATACAACGAGCACCTTCAAGGGGAGGACTGACAGGCAGGACATGAAGCAATTCAGAGGCCGGTGCTTTAAAATGAGTATTCTTTGTCATCCAATCCAACACCCAAGAGTTCACATCTGTAGCATCTCCTGTGATGTGCAGCGTTGCATAGAATTGAAGAATTAGCTCTTCATTCCAATCGCAAATATCAGTGCAAAAGTTGAGAAGTCCAGCATCATGAAGAACACTGAGGACTGGGGCGAAACACAGCAGCGATTCCATGTCCACATGAGGAATATGCTCATGGTCGAAGACTTTGTCCTTGTTGAAAAGCAGCGAAGAATAGAAGTTGGCTTGGCTGGCAGTCCAGAAATGCTTCCTTCTAAGATGAGCAGACACTGGTGCACATCGGTCCTAAACAAAGGGTTTTTACCCCTTTTCCCAACGGCATTTGGAACCGTCGCCAAGTGAGTGTGGGCAATATGGGGGTCCTTCCCACACGACCCAGAAACCGTCGGGGATAGGGAGCCTTGATGCATACAGTTGTCCCTATATAACCGTTTCCGATATCTCGAATATCCCAAACGCTTCATCCTTGCTACTTGTTTGTGCTCGCATTGCCATTGCAGTCGGAGTTTTGTGGTTCTGCCTAAAACCAGGCAGATTCTAGGCACGGGAGCTTCCAGGCAGATTCCAGGCACGGGAGATTTACGATGCCTGGCACATCACAAACAGTTCATGATTATAAACCGTGTACGATAGGTAGACAATCACACACATTTAGTTTCCCCGCACCATATGTGATAGTGTCTGACATCACACACGCTTTGCGAACGGCAACTGTGTGCATGCTTGCACACGTTTCCTCTCTGTGAACCGTCTCGGATTATGGTGTATATCGCAAGCGTTTGTGTTTTACCAACCATGTGTGCCGTAGTGACCTGCACAACGTAATTTCGCCCTAATTTAATTGCTGCTATTTAAAATTGTACCTAATTTAAACTTGAAAGTATCCATCAGGTTCAAACAACCAATGCATTATTCGATTCACAGGTACATATGTTTAAGAATTACAGAAGCACCAAATAAAGAATGATGTACCAGGGTTCTATACTTGTACTATTACAGATGGTAAAGAGAGAGGTGATAGACATTCCAGTTGCTGAACAAGGTGAAGCGGAATGGCCCTGTTGTGCTCTCCTGGATGCAGAAGGCATGCAGGACTCTAGTCCAACCCCTTGTGATGGTCGGCCGCCAATCATGTAGTTTGAGAGGTAATCTTGAGTAAACTGCTTCAGGATCCACTACAAAAGAAAAAAGATTCAGATATTTTCATCTAACACAACTCATTATGGGCAGTAAAAAGAAGGCTACATGGTTCTTACTTACCATCCTGCAGTTCACAGTTGTCTTGCATAAAGTGTAAACAAATAGTTTGATTGACATCTTTTAACCCATTTTAGTAACAATCTTTATCAGTTTCCTCACTTGATGCTGGTTCATGAATATCTCATTGCCCCATGCGCAGAAAGGGTCGAAGTGTGGATCTTTGGCAATGATATATGTACCTAAAAGCACCAGGTTAATATTAGAAGCTAAACAACAATTGAAAATTGATGTAGTACAACATTCCATCCATCCCATTCTATAAGATTTTATTACATTGAAAGCACAAGTGCTCCTTGGGTGATTTTGGTAATTAATGTCAACATATCTCTTGTTGGATTAATGCTTCTACCTAGTATGTTTCAGATAAGTTCAACAATGGAGTGGCATGGACTAGAGGATGTGGAACCCCTTCAAGATTCTAAGGACAAAGGATTGGCTCAAGCTCAAAGCTCAGGACTCTACATTTTCTATTTTAGTGATCCAAGATCACATTGAGTCCATAGGAAAGCCAATACTATTAAGAGGGGATGAGGTGTTGCTTAATGGCTTGCTTGCTCAAAGTGCTTAGTGATATGCTCCAAAGCCCTCAACCACTTTCTCACATCCACATATGTCCCAAACCAAAATTCAAACTCGGCCCCACCGAATCTTTCTATCCGGCGCCATCGAGTTCTCTTGACATAGCCACTGCCAGAAACCCTAATCAATTCGGTCTCACCGATGGGATCTCAGTCTCACCGAGATGGGCTTGCAAACTCTCTGTTGCCTATTGCAATAATTTCGGTCCCACCGAGGTATGCAATCGGTCTCGCCGAGTTTGCTTGGCCAACTCTCTGTTTCGCTTATTACCCAAATCGGTCCCACCGAGTTTGTGTAATCGGTCAAACTGAGTTGAGGCTTTACCCTAACCCTAGCACATCGGTCCTACCGAGTTGACATGTCGGTCCCATCGAAAATCCTAACGTTCACATTTTGAACTAAATCAGTCCGACCGAGTTTCATGATTCGGTCCCACCGAGTTTGGTAAATTGTGTGTAACGGTTAGATTTTGTGTGGAGGCTATATATACCCCTCCACCCACTCGTCATTCGTGGAGAGAGCCATCAGAACATGCCTACACTTCCAACATACATTTTCTGAGAGAGAACCACCTACACTTGTGTTGAGGTCAAGATATTCCATTCCAACCACATAAATCTTGATCTCTAGCCTTCCCCAAGTTGCTTTCCACTCAAACCCTCTTTCCACCAAATCCAAATCCTGTGAGAGAGAGTTGAGTGTTGGGGAGACTATCATTTGAAGCACAAGAGCAAGGAGTTCATCATCAACACACCATTTGTTACCTCTTGGAGAGTGGTGTCTCCTAGATTGGTTAGGTGTCACTTGGGAGCCTCCGTCAAGATTGTGGAGTTGAACCAAGGAGTTTGTAAGGGCAAGGAGATTGCCTACTTCATGAAGATCTACCCGAGTGAGGCAAGTCCTTCGTGGGCGACGGCCATGGTGGGATAGACAAGGTTGCTTCTTCGTGGACCCTTCATGGGTGGAGCCCTCCGTGGACTCGTGCAACCGTTACCCTTCGTGGGTTGAAGTCTCCATCAACGTGGATGTACGATAGCACCACCTATCGGAACCACGGATAAAAAATCTCCGTGTCTCCAAATTGTGTTTCACACTCCAATCCCATCCCTTTACATTCTTGCAACTTGCATGCTTTACTTTCTGCTGCTCATATACTCTTGTCATGCGTGCTTGATATGTATTGTGAATGTTTAAACTTCTGTCAAAACTCCACTTCAACTAAAGAAATGAAAAACTGCAACTTTTCTTACTTAGAGTCTATTCACCCCCCCCCCCTCTAGACACCTCTTCTCGATCCTCTCAATTGGTATCAGAGCTTTGGTCTCCATTGCTTTGGTTTAATAACCATTGGAGGAAGATGGATGAGTCTACGTTGGGGAGTCTTAGACGTAGAGTGCCTATTCTTGATGGAGAGTTCTTTCATGAATGGAAAAATGAGATGCTTGAGATTTTCAATGAATATCATTTGAACATACATTACTAGCCTTTGTGCACCTCATGTTGATCCCTTGCATCCTACCCATGATGAGTCTATTGACATGATCCGAAACCTTAGAACTGTTAATCTTATCACTAGAGGCTTGCCTAGAAACTTGATTGGATGTTTGCCTACTCTTGATTGTGCCTACACTATATGGAGATTTCTTGAGGAAAGATTTCCAAACTATTCCTTGCAAAACTTAGATGAAATTCTTCATAAGTCTATTGCCTTGAGTAAGATGAATTCTAGTGATCCTATTTTTGGTGATTGTCCATTTGAGCTTACCAATCTCATGCGTGCCAAAGGAGATGTTGGAGTCATTAGCAATATCATATCCGAAGCTATTAGAATTCATAAAGGTGACCATTGTGATGATCATTTATCTAATGAATTACCCTCTCTAGGAATTGATCAAATACAAGACGATGTTGAACATGGATACTATGATGAGGATGATGATAGTGACAGTGATCTTGACGATGCGATGAGAAACTTCAGTCTTATGGCTAATCTTCGCGGCTACATGGCTGGAGGAAAGGAATGGGTCCTTGATAGTGGATGTACTGATCATATGACTGGAGACAAAGATATGTTTCGTGAGCTTGCTGAAAACGACGGCCCTCGAAAGTATGTCACTTTTGGTGATAAATCAAAGGGTAAGGTGGTTGGCCTCGGTAAGGTGGCCATCTCACATGATAGCTCCATACAAAATGTCATGCTCGTTGAATCTCTTGGGTACAATTTACTTTCAGTATCTAGACTTGCTGATTTCGGTTTCAATGTCCTATTTACTGAAGTAGATTGCCAAGTGTTTCGAAGAGACAATCATGAAATGGTCTTTACTGGCATACGCAGAGGTGATCTTTACATTGTTGATTTCACTAAAAAGGCTCAACCTAGAACTTCCTTAATTGCTAAATCTACTAAAGGATGGTTGTGGCATAGAAGGTTAGGTCATGTGGGCATGCGAAATCTGATAAGCTTATTAAAGGTGATCATATCCTTGGAGTAAAGGATGTTATATTTGACAAGGATAGACTTTGTAGTGCTTGTCAAGCAGGAAAACAAGTTGGAGGGAGTCACGCCGTGAAGAACATCATGACCACGAGAAGACCGCTCGAGCTACTTCACATGGATCTCTTTGGTCCCAATGCCTACAAGAGTCTCGGTGGTAACTCATTTGGTCTAGTCATAGTCAATGATTTTTCAAGATTTACGTGGGTGTTATTTCTTGATGATAAATCGCAGGTCCAAAAGATCTTCAAAAACTTTGCTAGGGAGGCCCAAAATCAATTTGAAGTGAAGATCAAGAAGGTTCGGACCGACAACGGAACGGAGTTCAAGAACGCAAATGTGGATACCTTTCTTGACGAAGAGGGGATTTCACATAAGTTCTCGGCTACGTACACACCTCAACAAAATGGAGTTGTTGAGAGGAAGAACTGGACTCTTATTGAGATGGCAAGAATGATGCTTGATGAGTACAAGACTCCAAAACACTTTTGCGCGGAAGCGGTTGAGACAGCTTGTCATGCAACAAATCGCTTGTATCTTCACAAGCTACTCGGCAAGACGGCATACGAGCTCCTCACCGGTAACAAACCCCAAGTTGGATACTTTCGAGTATTCGGCTCAAAGTGCTACATTCTTGATAAGCATCGTCGTTCTAAATTTGCTCCTAAATCTCATGAAGGTTTCCTACTTGGTTATGGCTCAAACTCTCACACTTACCGTGTCTACAAAAATTTCACCCGAAAGGTTGAAGAGAAGGTAGATGTGAAGTTTGATGAATCTAACGGCTCGCAAGTAGAGCAATTGCCAATTGATGTAGGAGACAAAGACCCTTCGGAAGCAATCCAAGACTTGTCTATTGGCAAGATTCGTCCAACGGAGGTGAAGGAGAGTACCTCCTCCGTCCAAGTGGAAGCTTCCACCTCACGACAAGGTGAACCAAGAGTTGATACGGAAGCATCCACAAGTGGGACACACCAAGACGAAGAAAACGAGGAAGTACACCAAGATGAACATCAACAACCTCCTTCTCCACCACGACAAGAGAACGACAATGTCAACAATGAAGAAGGCCAAGAATAAGAACAAGATGAAGAGGATGTTCCACCCCGAACCAAGCAAAAGCTCCCACGAGTTCGAGCAAGAGTCGCCAAAGACCATCCCGTCGAGCAAATCTACAACGGTATCCAAACTGGGAGAATCACTCGCTCTAAAACTCGTTTGGCTAACTTTTGTGAACATTATTCAATTATCTCTAGCATTGAACCTATGAAGGTTGAAGAAGCATTGGAAGATCCGGATTGGATAAACGCCATGCATGAAGTGAAGGAAATATGCCCTAGAGGCAATAATAAAGTATTATATATTTCCTTATATCATGATAAATGTTTATTATTCATGCTAGAATTGTATTAACCGGAAACATAATACATGTGTGAATACATAGACAAACAGAGTGTCACTAGTATGCCTCTACTTGACTAGCTCGTTAATCAAAGATGGTTATGTTTCCTAGCCATAGACATGAGTTGTCATTTGATTAACGGGATCACCTCATTAGGAGAATGACATGATTGACATAACCCATTACGTTAGCTTAGCACCCGATCGTTTAGTATGTTGCTATTGCTTTCTTCATGACTTATACATGTTCCTATGACTATGAGATTATGCAACTCCCGTTTACCGGAGGAACACTTTGTGTGCTACCAAACGTCACAACGTAACTGGGTGATTATAAAGGTGCTCTACAGGTGTCTCCAAAGGTACTTGTTGGGTTGGCGTATTTCGAGATTAGGATTTGTCACTCCGATTGTCGGAGAGGTATCTCTGGGCCCACTCGGTAATGCACATCACTATAAGGCCTTGCAAGCATTGTGACTAATGAGTTAGTTACGGGATGATGTATTACGGAACGAGTAAAGAGACTTGCCGGTAACGAGATTGAACTAGGTATCGAGATACCGACGATCGAATCTCGGGCAAGTAACATACCGATGACAAAGGGAACAACGTATGTTGTTATGCGGTCTGACCGATAAAGATCTTCGTAGAATATGTGGGAGCCAATATGGGCATCCAGGTCCCGCTATTGGTTATTGACCAGAGAGGTGTCTCGGTCATGTCTACATAGTTCTCGAACCCGAAGGGTCCGCACGCTTAACGTTACGATGACAGTTTTATTGAGTTTTGATGTACCGAAGGAGGTCGGAGTCCCGGATGAGATCGGGGACATGACGAGGAGTCTCGAAATGGCCGAGACATAAAGATCGATATATTGGACGACTATATTCGGACTTTGGAAAGGTTCCGAGTGATTCGGGTATTTTTCGGAGTACCGGAGAGTTACGGGAATTCGTATTGGGCCTTAATGGGCCATACGGGAAAGGAGAGAAAGACCCCAAAGGGTGGCCGCACCACTCCCCATGGGCTAGTCCGAATTGGACTAGGGAGGGGGGGCGCCCCCTTCCTTCTTTCTCCTTTCCCCTTCCCTTCTCCTACTCCCACAAGGAAAGGAGGAGTCCTACTCCCGGTGGGAGTAGGACTCCCCCCTTTGGCGCGCCTCTTCCCTTGGCCGGCTGCCTCCTCCTTGCTCCTTTATATACGGGGGCAGGAGGGCACCCCATAGACACAACAATTGATCCTTGAGATCTCTTAGCCGTGTGCGGTGCCCCCCTCCACCAAATTACACCTCGATAATACCGTTGCGGAGCTTAGGCGAAGCCCTGCGTCGGTGGAACATCATCATCGTCACCACGCCGTCGTGCTGACGAAACTCTCCCTCAACACTCGGCTGGATCGGAGTTCGAGGGACGTCATCGAGCTGGACATGTGTAGAACTCGGAGGTGCCGTACGTTCGGTACTTGATCGGTCGGATCGTGAAGACGTACGACTACATCAACCGCGTTGTGATAACGCTTCCGCTGTCGGTCTACGAGGGTACGTGGACAACACTCTCCCCTCTCGTTGTTATGCATCACCATGATCTTGCGTGTGCGTAGGAATTTTTTTTTGAAATTACTACGTTCCCCAACAGTGGCATCCGAGCCTCGTTTTATGCGTTGATGCTATGCACGAGTAGAACACAAGTGAGTTGTGGGCGATATAAGTCATACTGCTTACCAGCATGTCATACTTTGGTTCAGCGGTATTGTGAGATGAAGCGGCCCGGACCGACATTACGCGTACGCTTACGCGAGACTGGTTTCACCGTTCGGAGCACTCGTTGCTTAAAGGCGACTGGCGGGTGTCTGTCTCTCTCACTTTAGTTGAACCGTGTATGGCTACGCCCGGTCCTTGCGAAGGTTAAAACAGCACCAACTTGACAAACTATCGTTGTGGTTTTGATGCGTAGGTAAGAACGGTTCTTGCTAAGCCCGTAGCAGCCACGTAAAACATGCAACAACAAAGTAGAGGACGTCTAACTTGTTTTTGCAGGGCATGTTGTGATGTGATATAATGTGTTGTATGAGATGATCATGTTTTGTAACCGAGTTATCGGCAACTGGCAGGAGCCATATGGTTGTCGCTTTATTGTATGAGATGCAATCGCCATGTAATAGTTTTACTTTATCACTAAGCGGTAGCGATAGTCGTAAAAGCAATAAAGTTGGCGAGACGACAACGATACTACGATGGAGATCAAGGTGTCGAGCCGGTGGCGATGGTGATCATGACGGTGCTTCGGAGATGGAGATCATGAGCACGGTGCTTCGGAGATGGAGATCACAAGCACAAGATGATGATGGCCATATCATATCACTTATATTGATTGCATGTGATGTTAATCCTTTATGCATCTTATCTTGCTTTGTTTGACGGTAGCATTATAAGATGATCTCTCACTAAAATTTCAAGACAAAAGTGTTCTCCCTGAGTATGCACTGTTGCGAAAGTTCTTCGTGCTGAGACACCACGTGTTAATCGGGTGTGATAGGCTCTACGTTCAAATACAACGGGTGCAAAACAGTTGCACACGCGGAATACTCAGGTTAAACTTGACGAGCCTAGCATATGTACAGATATGGCCTCGGAACACAGAGACCGAAAGGTCGAGCGTGAATCATATAGTAGATATGATCAACATAGTGATGTTCACCATTGAAACTATTCCATCTCACGTGTTAATCGGACATGGTTTAGTTGCTTTGGATCACGTAATCACTTAGATGATTAGAGGGATGTCTATCTAAGTGGGAGTTCTTAAGTAATATGATTAATTGAACTTAAATTTATCATGAACTTAGTCCTGATAGTATTTTGCAAATTATGTTGTAGATCAATAGCTCGCGTTGTTGCTTCCCTGTTTATTTTTGATATGTTCCTAGAGAAAAATTATGTTGAAAGATGTTAGTAGCAATGATGCGGATTGGATCCGTGATCTGAGGATTATCCTCATTGCTGCACAGAAAAATTATGTCCTTGATGCACCGCTAGGTGACAGACCTATTGCAGGAGCAGATGCAGACGTTATGAACGTTTGGCTAGCTCAATATGATGACTACTTGATAGTTTAGTGCACCATGCTTAACAGCTTAGAATCGGGACTTCAAAGACGTTTTGAACGTCATGGAACATATAAGATGTTCCAGGAGTTGAAGTTAATATTTCAAGCAAATACCCGAGTTGAGAGATGTGAAGTCTCCAACAAGTTCTATAGCTAAAAGATGGAGGAGAATCGCTCAACTAGTGAGCATGTGCTCAGATTGTCTGGGTACTACAATCGCTTGAATCAAGTGGGAGTTAATCTTCCAGATAAAATAGTGATTGACATAATTCTTTAGTCACCATCACCAAGTTAGTAGAACTTCGTGATGAACTATAGTATGCAAGGGATGACGAAAGTAATTCCCAAGCTCTTCGTGATGCTGAAATCGACGAAGGTAGAAATCAAGAAAAACATCAAGTGTTGATGGTTAACAAGACCACTAGTTTCAAGAAAAGGGCAAAGGGATAGAAGGCGAACTTCAAGAAGAACGGCAAGCAAGTTGCTGCTCAAGTGAAGAAGCCTAAGTCTGGTCCTAAGCCTGAGACTGAGTGCTTCTACTGCAAAGGGACTGGTCACTGGAAGCGGAACTACCCCAACTATTTGGTGGATAAGAAGGATGGCAAAGTGAACAAAGGTATATTGGATATACAGATTATTGATGTGTACTTTACTAGTGTTTATAGCAACCCCTCGGTAATTGATACTGGTTCAGTTGCTAAAGAGTAGTAACTCGAAAACGGGAGTTGCAGAATAAACAGAGACTAGTAAAAGGCGAGGTGACGATGTGTGTTGGAAGTAGTTCCAAGATTGATATGATCATCATCGCACACTCCCTGTACTTTCTGGATTAGTGTTGAAACTAAATAAGTGTTATTTGGTGTTTGCGTTGAGCATGAATATGATTTGATCATGTTTATTACAATACGGTTATTCATTTAAATTAGAGAACAATTGTTGTTCTGTTTACATGAATAAAACCTTCTATGGTCATACACACCAACGAAAATGGTTTTTGGATCTCGATCGTAGTGATACACATATTCATAATATTGAAGCCAAAAGATGCAAAGTTAATAATGATAGTGCAACTTATTTGTGGCACTGCCGTTTAGGTCATATTGGTGTAAAGCGCATGAAGAAACTCCATACTGATGGGATTTTGGAATCAATTGATTATGAATCACTTGATGCTTGCGAACCATGCCTTATGGGCAAGATGACTAAAACGCCGTTCTCCGGAACTATAGAGAGAGCAACAGATTTGTTGGAAATCATACATACAGATGTATGTGGTCCGATGAATATTGAGGCTCGTAGCAGGTATCATTATTTTCTGATCTTCACAGATGATTTGAGCAGATATGGGTATATCTACTTAATGAAACAGAAGTCTGAAACATTTGAAAAGTTCATATAATTTCAGAGTGAAGCGAAAATCATCGTAACAATAAAATAAAGTTTCTACGATTTGATCGTGGAGAAGAGTATTTTAGTTACGAGTTTGGCCTTCAGTTAAAACAATGTGAAATAGTTTCACTACTCACGCCACCTGGAACACCACAGCATAATGGTGTGTCCGAACGTCATAACAGTACTTTATTGGATATAGTGCAATCTATGATGTCTCTTACCAATTTACCACTATCGTTTTAGGGTTATGCATTAGAGACAACTACATTCACGTTAAATAGGGCACCATCAAAATCCGTTGAGACGACGCCTTATGAACTGTGGTTTGGCAAGAAACCAAAGTTGTCATTTCTTAAAGTTTGGGGTTGCGATGCTTATGTGAAAAAGTTTCATCCTGATAAGCTCAAACCTAAATCGGAGAAATGTGTCTTCATAGGATACCCAAAGGAGACAGTTGGGTACACCTTCTATCACAGATCCGAAGGCAAGACATTCGTTGCTTAGTATGGATCCTTTCTAGAGAAGGAGTTTCTCTCGAAAGATGTGAGTGGGAGGAAAGTAGAACTTGATGAGGTAACTGTACCTGCTCCCTTATTGGAAAGTAGTTCATCACAGAAATCTGTTCCTGTGACTCCTACACCAATTAGTGAGGAAGTTAATGATGATGATCATGTAACTTAAGATCAAGTTACTACCAAACCTCGTAGGTAAAGCAGAGTAAGATCCGCACCAGAGTGGTACGGTAATCCTCTTCTGGAGGTTATGTTACTAGACCATGTCGAACCTACGAACTATGAGGAAGCGATGATGAGCCCAGATTCCGCAAAATGGCTTGAGGCCATGAAATCTGAGATGAGATCCATGTATAAGAACAAAGTATGGACTTTGATTGACTTGCCCAATGATCGGCGAGTCATTGAGAATAAATGGATCTTCAAGAGGAAGACGGATGTTGATAGTAGTGTCACTATCTACAAAGCTAGAATTGTCGCAAAAAGGTTTTCGACAAGTTCAAGATGTTGACTACGATGAGAGTTTCTCACTCGTATCTATGCTTAAGTCTGTCTGAATCATGTTAGCAATTGCCGCATTTTATGAAATATGGCAAATGGATAAACAAAACTACATTCCTTAATGGATTTATTAAAGAAGAGTTGTATATGATGCAACCAGAAGGTTTTGTCAATCCTAAAGGTGCTAACAAAATATGCAAGCTCCACCGATCCATCTATGGACTGGTGCAAGCATCTCGGAGTTGGAATATACACTTTGATAAGTTTATCAAAGAATATAGTGTTATACAGACTTGCGGTGAAGCCTGTATTTACAAGAAAGTGAGTGGGAGCACTACAGCATTTCTGATAAGTATATGTGAATGACATATTGTTGATCGGAAATAATGTAGAATTATTCTGCAAAGCATAAAGGAGTGTTTGAAAGAAGTTTTTCAAAGATAGACCTCGGTGAAGCTGCTTACATATTGAGCATCAAGATCTATAGAGATAGATCAAAACGCTTGATAAGTTTTTTCAATGAGTACATACCTTAACAAGATTTTGAAGTAGTTCAAAATAGAACAGTCAAAGAAAGAGTTCTTGCCTGTGTTACAAGGTGTGAAATTGAGTAAGACTCAAAGCCCGACCACGGCAGAAGATAGAAAGAGAATGAAAGTCATTCCCTATGCCTTGGCCATAGGTTCTATAAAGTATGCCATGCTGTGTACCAGATCTATTGTATACCCTACATTGATTTTGGCAAAGGAGTACAATAGTGATCTAGGAGTAGATCACTGGACAGCGGTCAAAATTATCCTTAGTGGAATAAGGATATGTTTCTCGATTATGGAAGTGACAAAAGGTTCGTCGTAAAGGGTTACGTCGATGCAAGTTTTGACACTAAATCTAGATGACTCTAAGTCTCGGTCTAGATACATATTGAAAGTGGGAGCAATTAGCTAGAGTAGCTCCGTGCAGAGCATTGTAGACATAGAAATTTGCAAAATACTTACGGATCTGAATGTGACAGACCCGTTGACTAAAATTATCTCACAATCAAAACATGATCACACCTTAGTACTCTTTGGGTGTTAATCACATAGCGATGTGAACTAGATTATTGACTCTAGTAAACCCTTTGAGTGTTGGTCACATAGAGATGTGAACTATGGGTGTTAATCACATGGTGATGTGAATTATTGATGTTAAATCACATGGCGATGTGAACTAGATTATTGACTCTAGTGCAAGTGGGAGACTGAAGGAAATATGCCCTAGAGGCAATAATAAAGTATTATATATTTCCTTATATCATGATAAATGTTTATTATTCATGCTAGAATTGTATTAACCGGAAACATAATACATGTGTGAATACATAGACAAACAGAGTGTCACTAGTATGCCTCTACTTGACTAGCTCGTTAATCAAAGATGGTTATGTTTCCTAGCCATAGACATGAGTTGTCATTTGATTAACGGGATCACCTCATTAGGAGAATGACGTGATTGACATGACCCATTACGTTAGCTTAGCACCCGATCGTTTAGTATGTTGCTATTGCTTTCTTCATGACTTATACATGTTCCTATGACTATGAGATTATGCAACTCCCGTTTACCGGAGGAACACTTTGTGTGCTACCAAACGTCACAACGTAACTGGGTGATTATAAAGGTGCTCTACAGGTGTCTCCAAAGGTACTTGTTGGGTTGGCGTATTTCGAGATTAGGATTTGTCACTCCGATTGTCGGAGAGGTATCTCTGGGCCCACTCGGTAATGCACATCACTATAAAGCTTGCAAGCATTGTGACTAATGAGTTAGTTACGGGATGATGTATTACGGAACGAGTAAAGAGACTTGCCGGTAACGAGATTGAACTAGGTATCGAGATACCGACGATCGAATCTCGGGCAAGTAACATACCGATGACAAAGGGAACAACGTATGTTGTTATGCGGTCTGACCGATAAAGATCTTCGTAGAATATGTGGGAGCCAATATGGGCATCCAGGTCCCGCTATTGGTTATTGACCAGAGAGGTGTCTCGTTCATGTCTACATAGTTCTCGAACCCGAAGGGTCCGCACGCTTAACGTTACGATGACAGTTTTATTGAGTTTTGATGTACCGAAGGAGTTCGGAGTCCCGGATGAGATCGGGGACATGACGAGGAGTCTCGAAATGGCCGAGACGTAAAGATCGATATATTGGACGACTATATTCGGACTTCGGAAAGGTTCCGAGTGATTCGGGTATTTTTCGGAGTACCGGAGAGTTACGGGAATTCGTATTGGGCCTTAATGGGCCATACGGGAAAGGAGAGAAAGACCCCAAAGGGTGGCCGCACCCCTCCCCATAGGCTAGTCCGAATTGGACTAGGGAGGGGGGCGCCCCCTTCCTTCTTTCTCCTTTCCCCTTCCCTTCTCCTACTCCCACAAGGAAAGGAGGAGTCCTACTCCCGGTGGGAGTAGGACTCCCCCCTTTGGCGCGCCTCTTCCCTTGGCCGGCTGCCTCCTCCTTGCTCCTTTATATACGGGGGCAGGAGGGCACCCCATAGACACAACAATTGATCCTTGAGATCTCTTAGCCGTGTGCGGTGCCCCCCTCCACCAAATTACACCTCGATAATACCGTTGCGGAGCTTAGGCGAAGCCCTGCGTCGGTGGAACATCATCATCGTCACCACGCCGTCGTGCTGACGAAACTCTCCCTCAACACTCGGCTGGATCGGAGTTCGAGGGACGTCATCGAGCTGAACGTGTGTAGAACTCGGAGGTGCCGTACGTTCGGTACTTGATCGGTCGGATCGTGAAGACGTACGACTACATCAACCGCGTTGTGATAACGCTTCCGCTGTCGGTCTACGAGGGTACGTGGACAACACTCTCCCCTCTCGTTGTTATGCATCACCATGATCTTGCGTGTGCGTAGGATTTTTTTTTTGAAATTACTACGTTCCCCAACATGAAGAACTACACAACTTTGAGAGTAATCAAGTGTGGACATTGGTTGAGAAGCCCGACAACAACCACAACATCATCGGTACCAAATGGGTGTTTCGCAACAAGCAAGATGAAGATGGACAAGTTGTTCGCAACAAAGCACGTCTAGTCGCCCAAGGCTACACTCAAGTCGAAGGTATGGACTATGGTGAGACATATGCCCCCGTTGCTAGACTTGAGTCCATTCGCATCTTACTTGCTTATGCTAATCACCATGATATCACCTTGTACCAAATGGGCATTAAAAGTGCTTTTCTAAATGGTGAAATAGAGGAGGAAGTTTATGTTAAGCAACCTCCCGGCTTTGTCAATCCTAAGAAACCTAATCATGTTTACAAACTTCACAAAGCTCTTTATGGTCTTAAACAAGCTCCTAGAGCGTGGTATAAATGCTTGACCAAGTTCCTTATTGAAAAAGGCTTTGAAATTGGGAAAATAGATTCTACTCTTTTTACTAAAAGGGTTAATGGAGAACTATTTGTGTGCCAAATCTATGTTGATGATATTATATTTGGTTCGACTAACCCTCATTTTAGTGAGAAGTTTGGAAAGCTAATGTCGGAGAAGTTTGAGATGTCTATGATGAGTGAACTCAAATTCTTTCTCGGTTTGCAAATCAAGTAAACTAAGGAAGGTACCTTTGTCTCTCAAACAAAGTACACCAAGGACTTATTCAAGAAGTTCAATATGCAAGAATGCAAAGGTATGACTACACCCATGCCTACTAGTGGACATCTTGATTTGACCAAAGATGGTGAACTGGTTGATCAAAAGGTTTACCGCTCCATGATTGGTTCATTGTTATATCTATGTGCCTCTCGTCCCGATATTATGCTAAGTGTGTGCATGTGTGCACGATAGCAAGCGGCCCCTAAAGAATGCCATCTTAAGGTTGTGAAAAGGATAGTGAGATACTTAATACACACACCAAATTTTGGCATTTGGTATCCTAAGAGGTCTTCTTTCAATCTTGTTGGTTACTCCGATTCGGACTATGCCGGAGACAAGGTCCACTTCGGGTACTTGTCAATTTCTTGGTAGATCTCTTGTGTCTTGGTCCTCCAAGAAACAAAACTCAGTATCCTTATCCACCGCTGAAGCGGAATACATTGCCGCTGGTTCATGTTGTGCTCAATTACTTTGGATGACCCAAACTCTCAAGGACTATGGGATATATGTGAAACATGTTCCATTGCTTTGTGACAATGAAAGTGCTATCAAGATTGCTCACAATCCCGTGCAACATTCTTGAACTAAGCATATTGAAGTTCGTCATCATTTCATTCGAGATCACGTTGCCAAAGGGGACATTGATCTTAAGCATGTTCGCACCGATAAGCAATTGGCGTATATATTTACCAAACCGCTTGATGAGAAAGTCTTTTGCCGTTTGAGAGGTGAATTGAACATCATTGATGCTTCAAACTTGGAGTAGGAACTCCATTTGGATACATGCAAGGCATGAGCCTTTGACTAATCCTTGATATTTCTTTCATGTTGCTATTTATATGTCTTGGATATATTTGCACCCTTGCATGCTATCTAACCCTTGTAGGTACTTGGCTGAATCTAAATCTATGAGATTGCAACCCACTCACATCTTGAGCAATTTCTACATCACCAAGTCTCTACACAATGGCGGTTGAAAACAAGGAAGCATGAAAATCTCCAAACATATCCTTTGACAAATTCTATATTAAGTTTTATGATTGTCATTTTGGATACACAAGTGCTCTTCATTGCAAGACTAACCCATGTAGGTAGATGAACTCAAATTCCAAGTGGTGCTCCCAACTCTTTGTGAGCTACATCAACCTTGAGCAACCCACAGAAGTTCAACTACATGATCAAGATCAACAGCACCACCCAAGGTATGTTATTCCATCTTAGAGAATCTTTACTCCAAGTCAAGGGTCAAAGCAACTCAACAAGATGTGAATACATCAAGATGCTTAAATGAAAAATGGTAACCCCATTTTGAGCTTAAATGATGAGTATGACCTATGATCAAGTGCCCTCACTTGACTCCTAAGTCAATATACTCTAACATAGGTGACTTTGTCGCCGCCCAATTCTAGATGAAGTTCTCTTGTGTTTTTTTCTGTGCTCAACTTCATCTAGATTTCTTTTCTGTTCTACATTCCCTACATCAAATTCTTTGCAAAGCTTTCAGCAAATTCCTTGCAAATCCTTGTGAGATCCTACTTGCCTAGTGAGCTGAGGTGACAAGTGTTTTCACTGTGATGAACTCGGTCACACCAGTTTGTTTCCTTCGGTCCAACCAAATTCTTTCAGCGCCACCAAAGCACACAACTCGGTGCCACCAATTTCACTGCAGGAAAGACAACTTGCCACTTGTTCCTGCATTCTTTTTGCTCCAGCTCCACTCAATGATTCTTGTCCTCTACCAGCATCACATTCGACTTACTACTTTGTTCTGTGACTCAAGGACCAAACCCTTTTGTAACAAAAATCCAGAAGAACCCTTCTTGGAAATTGATGTCAAAGGGGGGAGAGAGATCACATCAAAGCTTAATCATTTCTATAGGGGGAGAGAATACTCAGGGGGAGAGTGTAGAAACCCCAGATGCTTGGTGTTCAAGAGGAGAGAAGTCACATGTCTTTAAGAGGGGAAAGACATGTTCATATTTGATTGTTTGCATTAGCTCTGTTTCTTTTCTTTGCTCTGATTTTCTGTTCCCTATCTTCTCCCAGTATCCCATGCTAGATTCAGGGGGAGCAAGACATCTAAGGGAAGGAAATCCTTGAATTCATTGCACATCTTTACCTTTGGGGACATGTCTATATCTAATGGGGTACTCAGTACTCACTCTCTACATGTCATCCCAGTCTTGGTACTCTTGTGGTTTCTTTTGTTTGCTCTGGCTAGTAGGTGTATCTGTGTTATCTAACCTTGTTTACTCAGGTTCATTCCTTCCTAAGCCAACTCAAGACCACAAGGTAAGTATATGCATCACAGTCATGTGTATGAGGATTTCTTGCTGATGTACATACTGTTTGCAAGAAGGACCCATGAGCATGAAGATACATTTCCTATATTCACATCTTTTGCCCTGATGCATATAGCCAAGATACATGTAACACATTGCTTACTCTGTCATGCTTATGCATTCACATGCTGTTATATTCCATATTTACATGATTGGATACATGTAGGGGGAGCCTATGCACGTTACATGTCTTTCCAAAGCTTTACTTGTTATTCTCTATATCTTTATCTAAAGCTTTGATGTATGTTGTCATCAATTACCAAAAAGGGGGAGATTGAAAGCACAAGTGCTCCCTGGGTGATTTTGGTAATTAATGTCAACATATCTCTTATTGGACTAATGCTTCTACCTAGTATGTTTCAGATAAGTTCAACAATGGAGTGGCATGGACTAGAGGATGTGGAACCCCTTCAAGATGCTAAGGACAAAGGATTGGCTCAAGCTCAAAGCTCAGAACTCTACATTTTCTATTTTAGTGATCCAAGATCACATTGAGTCCATAGGAAAGCCAATACTATTAAGAGGGGATGAGGTGTTGCTTAATGGCTTGCTTGCTCAAAGTGCTTAGTATATGCTCCAAAGCCCTCAACCACTTTCTCACATCCACATATGTCCCAAACCAAAAGTCAAACTCGGCCCCACCGAATCTTTCTATCCGGCGCCATCGAGTTCTCTTGACATAGCCACTGCCAGAAACCCTAATCAATTCGGTCTCACCGATGGGATCTCGGTCTCACCGAGATGGGCTTGCAAACTCTCTGTTGCCTATTGCAATAATTTCGGTCCCACCGATGTATGCAATCGGTCTCGCCGAGTTTGCTTGGCCAACTCTCTGTTTCGCTTATTACCCAAATCGGTCCCACCGAGTTTGTGTAATCGGTCAAACCGAGTTGAGGCTTTACCCTAACCCTAGCACATCGGTCCTACCGAGTTGACATGTCGGTCCCATCGAAAATCCTAACGTTCACATTTTGAACTAAATCAGTCCGACTGTGTTTCATGATTTGGTCCCACCGAGTTTGGTAAATTGTGTGTAACGGTTAGATTTTGTGTGGAGGCTATATATGCCCCTCCACCCACTGTTCATTCGCGGAGAGAGCCATCAGAACATGCCTACATTTCCAACATACATTTTCTGAGAGAGAACCACCTACACTTGTGTTGAGGTCAAGATATTCCATTCCAACCACATAAATCTTGATCTCTAGCCTTCACCAAGTTGCTTTCCACTCAAATCCTCTTTCCACCAAATCCAAATCCTGTGAGAGAGAGTTGAGTGTTGGGGAGACTATCATTTGAAGCACAAGAGCAAGGAGTTCATCATCAACACACCATTTGTTACCTCTTGGAGAGTGGTGTCTCCTAGATTGGTTAGGTGTCACTTGGGAGCCTCTGTCAAGATTGTGGAGTTGAACCAAGGAGTTTGTAAGGGCAAGGAGATCGCCTACTTCGTGAAGATCTACCCGAGTGAGGCAAGTCCTTCGTGGGCGATGGCCATGGTGGGATAGACAAGATTGCTTCTTCATGGACCCTTCGTGGGTGGAGCTCTCCGTGGACTCGCGCAACCGTTACCCTTCGTGGGTTGAAGTCTCCATCAATGTGGATGTACGATAGCACCACCTATCGGAACCATGGATAAAAAAATCTCCGTGTCTCCAAATTGCGTTTGCACACTCCAATCCCATCCCTTTACATTCTTGCAACTTGCATGCTTTACTTTCCGCTGCTCATATAAACTTGTCATGCTTGCTTGATATGTATTGTGAATGTTTAAACTTGTGCCAAAACTCCACTTCAACTAAAGAAATTAAAGACTGCAAATTTTCTTACTTAGAGTCTATTCACCCCCCTCTAGACACCTCTTCTCGATCCTCTCATACATGTATATCTAGACATCATCAGAACATTAAGGTAACACTCTTCCTTGTTGCTATGTAGCCTGGGATTGCATATTTAGTCATTTAGTACAATGCATGTTGCTAAACAACAATTGAAAAACAAAAAGGCATGTTAACTGCAATATCCTTAACATCAACCAAATATCGTAATTCATAGTGGTATTGTTGAAACTGTTATAGATGGAATTGAACTGCACAGCAAATAGTTGCACATATAGAGCATCACATTGTGAAGAACTGAAATAAACAAGTCATAAGGACATCTCTAGGCGATCCTTAAAAAGTTAAAGGACTAAAACCCTTAGTGGATATATATATACTCCAGCAATATTTGGCCTTTTCTAGTCGATCCCCTAAACTTAAGGTTGTAAACTTCAATTTGATCAAGTTCAAAGCAGGTTCAACCGAAAGTAGCTTGCATTCAAACATAAACATAGATAGTTTTGCATAACTGAACATAAAACATAAATTTAAACTAAGCTAAACTACTTTCGGTTAAAGTAGAGGTCGAGCCAATCCTTCCTCGTCATGTACGGTGTGCCGCGAGCCGGGTCCGGGCCAGTACCGTCGTCGGGGTCGTTGCGGAAGGCACTCCTCCACTCGTCGACGTTGATCTCCTTGTCCTGGGGGCCCACCTCGATGCCCTCCATGTCGCCGTTGCTGCCACCTTCGACCTCGTCATCAGAGGAGAGTGCGATAACCTCGCCGCCCTCCGTGCCGCCATCCTCGCCGCCTTCGACCTCGTCATCGGAGGAGAGCGCGATAACCTCGTCACCCTCCGCGCTGGCAAATATCGCCCGCTCCGCCTCCACGAGCTCCAGGTGCTGCCAGCAGAGCTCTTGCATGTGGGCCTCGTCGGCAGCCTCGGCCTCGAGACGCTCCCACGCCTCGTGGTCCTCCCGCGCCATAGCCGAGCTCACCACCCCTGGCTCCAGCGAAACGAGGTGGACGGGACATGAGCCGGAGGGGAAATTGAGCCTAGCCGCCGCGCCGTGGTAGCGGACCTGCCAGCGGTCGTACTCCATGGCCGCGAGCTCGGCCGTGTGGAAGCTACCGAGCCACCGGCAGGTGTGGGTCTCTTGATCTGTAATCTCGGCGACCCACGTCCCCCACAGCCGCTGCCGGACCCCGAGGTAGGACTTCGTATGCTGCCGGGTCTGGGGGAGGACGGGGAAGTCCTCGAACCGGTGTAGGGGCGTGGCGGCGGGCGGATCGGGGGACTGGCGATGGCGGATCGGGCCCGCGGAGGACGACGGGGCCACCTCGCCGGCGTCGGGCGAAAAGGCCGCGATAAACCTCTTTTTGGCCATTGGCTACTCGAGCTCCCCGGCACACAGGCAGAGGTTGAGGATGGAGGCGTTGGCGATGGCGGCGACCTACCAATGGTTTCGAGGGTTGTGTGTGTATGTGTGAGCGGAGGTTGTGTTTGAGGAAATACTGCGGGAACTGAAAATTTTACTAGGCGGGAGTAACAAGGCGGGGCTACTGAAAATTTGGATCAAGGGCGAGCAGATATTTTTGAGATTGCGAGGGATGCAGAGGCGGGAGTAAAATGCCGGGGCAACTAAAAATTTGAATCAAGGGACTGAAGCAGGGAGGGATGCAGAGGCGGGAGTTTTGGGGGAGCGAGCTAGTGTGCTTGACACGCCGGCTGTGGACTGTAGCTGACGCACCTTCTCGCGTAAGCCATAGGCATATATACACCGACGGTGCTCCAAGATATTTTGTACTACATCTCACACAGTTGGTGAGAATAAATTGTGTGGGATCTACTTGATTTGAATTACAAAATGGGGCCACAGCGACAATGGACGGTGTTTGAATTGCTAGATCTTTTATCTCCGGTGAACATGCAACTATATGTGTGTCGTAAAAGAATTGGAATTATTCAGGGTTCGTTTGGACATTTCATACATTAAACTGGTTTTCTAGCCATTTCAGGTGCACAATTCAAAATTAAACTACATGCACATGCTCCGGTGCATACAAATTGGTTAAAAAATCAAATCTATGTCCTTCAGTGCATGCTTAGGTCCCATGGAAGAAATGGGAATGAATTTTTCGGGGTTTGTTTGGCCTTTTTTATACATTAACTGGGTTTTCTAGCATTTTATGTGCATAATTCAAATTTGAACTACAAGCACATGCTCCAATGCACTAAAGTTGGTTGAAAAATCACATGTGTGTCCTTGGGTGAATTTCTAGGTCCCATGCAAGATATGGGAATGAATTTCAAACACAAGGGCACTGTTGATTACCGTCAAAACGTTGAGATACCTGGTTTTCAGATTCTAGTAAATCCAAAACTCGTGTGAAATTCATGAAACTTGGCATGCTATCATGGAGCGGCATCAACATGGCGTGGTGAAAATTTTGTCCCATTTGGGGCAGGTTTGCGTATGAGCTTCTCACAAACCAGAGCTTCTCACAACAAGCATGATGGTTTCGATAGGGAACGTACCACCTTTGGGGACGAGACGATATCTGTTGCCTCTTATTGCTTTCAAAAAAATTCTACTATCAACATAGAACAACAGGAGTGTTGTGTTCAATCTTGGAATTTTTCGGGGTTCGTTTGGCCTTTTTTATACATTAACTGGGTTTTCTAGGCATTTTATGTGCATAGTTCAAATTTGAACTACAAGCACATGCTCCAATGCACTAAAGTTGGTTGAAAAATCACATGTGTGTCCTTGGGTGAATTTCTTGGTCCCATGCAAGAGATGGGAATGAAATTCAAACACCAGGGCACTATTGATTGCCGGCAAAACATTGAGATGCCTGGTTTTTAAATTCTAATATATCCAAAACTCGTCTGAAATTCATGAAACTGGGCATGCTATCATGGAGCGGCATCAACATGCCATGGTAAAAAATTTGTCTTGTTTGGGGCAGGTTCGGGTATAAGCTTCTCACAACAAGCATGATGGTTTTGATAGGGAATGTCCCACCTTTGGGGATGAAATGATATCCATTGCCTCTTATTGCTTTCAAATATTTTCTAGTGTCAACATAGAACAATAGGAGTGTTGTGTCAATTTTTGTGATTTTTCGGGGTTCATTTGGACATTTTTATGCATTAACTGGGTTTTCTAGGCATTTTATGTGCATATTTCAAATTTGAACCACAAGCACATGCTCCAATGCAATAAGGTTGGTTGAAAAATCTAATATGTGTCCTTTGGTGAATTTCTAGGTCACATGCAAGAGATGGGAATGAAACTCAAACACTAGGGCACTGTTGATTGCCGACAAAACATTGAGATGCCTGGTTTTTAAATTCTAGTAAATCCAAAACTCATCTGAAATTCATGAAACCTGGCATGCTATCATGGAGCGGCATCAACACATCATGTTAAAAAATTTGCCCCATTTGGGGCAGGTTCAGGTATATATTTCTCACAAACCAGAGCTTCTCACAACAAGCATGATGGTTTCGGTAGGGAATGTCCCACCTTTGGGGACGAAACGATATCCATTGCCTCTTATTGCTTTCAAAAAAATTCTCATCTCAACATGAACAACAGGAGTGTTGTGTCAATTTTTGGGATTTTTCGGGGTTCGTTTGGACATTTTTATGCATTAATTGAGTTTTCAATGCATTTATGTGCATAATTCAAATTTAAACTACATGCAGATGCTCCAGTGCATATAAATTGGTTGAAAAATCAAATCTATGTCCTTGGGTGCATGCTTAGGTCCCATGCAAGAAATGGGAATGAATTTCAAACACCAGGGCACCGTTGATTGCCGGCAAAACATTGAGATGCCTCGTTTTTAAATTCTATTAAATCCAAAACTCGCCTGAAATTCATGAAACTTGGCATGCTTTCATGGAGCGGCATCAACATGCGGTGGTAAAAATTTTGTCCCGTTTGGGGCAGGTTTGGGTATATGCTTCTCACAACAAGCATCATGGTTTCGGAGGGAACATCCCACCTTTGGGGATGAAACGATATCCACAGCCTCTTATTGCTTCCAAAAAATTTCTCGTGTCAACATAGAACAACAGGAGTGTTGTGTCAATTTTTGTGATTTTTTGGGGTTCTTTTGGACATTTTTATGCATTAACTGATTTTCAATGCATTTATGTGCATAATTCAAATTTGAACTACATGCACATGCTCTAGTGTATATAAATTGGTTGAAAAAACAAATCTGTGTCCTTTGGTGCATCCTTAGGTCCCACGCAATAAATGGGAATGAATTTCAAACACCAGGGCACCGTTGATTGCCGACAAAACATTGAGATGCCTGGTTTTTAAATTCTAGTAATCCAAAACTCGTCTGAAATTCATGAAACTTGGCATGCTATCATGGAATGGTGCCCGACATGATGTGGTATTTTTCGTTTCCATTTTGAGAGAAGGCGCACTCGAATAATGACAGCCAACAAAGGCATTTTGAAAAAATAGCTGCCACTTAATATCTCAAACGTTTGTATAATTCAAAATGTGTGCGTTCTGTTAACCATTCAGGTGACACCACGTGTCTTGGTTTTAATGGCTGTAGGAGGTGCCGTGCGGACAGCTGCTTGACCTTGACTAAACGGGAGGCGTGCGAGCGCAGTCCGGTGCGCAGGCTGACCGAGAGGCGTGCAAGTTGTCCTCCAATGTGCAGGCTCACCGGGAAGCGTGCGAGCTTTACGATGCGCAGGCTCACTGGGAAGCGAGCCCTTTGACTTCCATGGCCGCCTGCCTTCCTCTCCATTAATGGCGCCCGAGTCGCTGTTTAATACGGGCATCCTTACTGTTCGCCTCCCATTCCCCTCC